>NW_015162058.1:128205-139949 GCF_001447785.1 Gekko japonicus
CCACATACTCAGCTATAGACTCGTTCGTATTTTGGCCCCGCTTGTAGAAAGCGTGCCTGCAGGCTATCTCCGACGGCTGTGGAGAGAAATGTGATTTCAGCTTATCCGTTAAGTCTTTAAAGGATACAGCTTTGATGTCAGCTGGTGCTACCAGTGACCGGGCGATGTCGAAGACATTCTTCCCACACGGGCTGAGAAGGGTCGCCTTCTTCTTCTCCTCCGTCGAGATGTCATTTGCCACAAGATGGAACTCAAACCTTGACAGGTAAGCATCCCAATCTTCGGTAGTCGGCTCGAACGCTTCGAACCTCTGGCTGTTCGCAGCCATCCTTATGCGCACAAGCGGAGTCACCGGATCTGGGGTTTGTACTAGTGGGGCTGCCTACCCGCACTAGAATCCCACCTTCGTCGCCAATTGTTAAGTCTCGAACTTAACAAAGAGTCGGAGAGTGATTTCAGCAAGAATGCGGTTTTTATTCTTCAGCTCAGTTACTTCTCCAACACGGTACAACAATCGCCAGCCAGAACCCATCGAAATAAATACACTGGCTTGTCCATATTTAAACACTCCCGGCTAATGTAGCCACACCCTCTGTACATATAACAACCTATGAGGTTGGAGAGATAAAGGCCAATCACAAGCGATCCCGCTTTACAACGTGATTGGATGACACTTCCTGGGCTAGGGCTCCTATTAGTTAATCGAAATAAATACACTGGCTTGTCCATATTTAAACACTCCCGGCTAATGTAGCCACACCCTCTGTACATATAACAACCTATGAGGTTGGAGAGATAAAGGCCAATCACAAGCGATCCCGCTTTACAACGTGATTGGATGACACTTCCTGGGCTAGGGCTCCTATTGGTTACATTAGGATCCTAGCCCAGGGCGAAGCTTAACATGGAACTTCTATCAGGCAATTCGTATCACAGTACATGCATTCAAGTCAATCTGAAATACATAACACTACAAATGCAGCCAACCCAAACATGATCCCTTACTGTGCTTGTATGCGCTGTGACAATATGCTCATGTGCACTAACAGCAAGAACAGCTCTGCTGACTGTGTATTTATTTATTTACTTTTTTTTTTTTTGCACCAGCTGGACATGAGGATACGATTCTAGTCAACCAGTACTGTACATTTTTGGCACTACGTGTCTACATCTGTACCCCAAGGGAGTGGGGATATCCTGAAAGGCTCATTGAGTTTCTTAGAGTTGAAGAGTATGTGTTTCTTTTGCCTCTCTAGGAACTCACACAGCGCTACCAAACGGAGCTGAAATCAGTGTGGTAAGAGGAAACTTTTAGCTTGGGAATGGTGCACAAATGCAACTATCACCAGGCTGCCTTATCACTTGCAAAGGCCGCCTGGGTGGGTCTGTGGCCTGCCAGTGAATCAGTGTTGGAGTCTGCTATTGCTCCACTGACTGTAGACTGCCATTCCTTAGAAGATGCTGCTCTTCTGGTTATAAGATAAGCTGGGGAAACACAGTTGTCTTATAATGTGTGAACAGTTCAAAATATACCTTAACAGCTACAGTGTGTGAAATGGCAGGCTGCTAGGGCTACTACGAACCTAGGGTTGCCAAGCCCCCCGGTTTGCCAAGGGGCCCCTGTTTTGGGGGGGTTCTACCCGCCCGCCGGCCACATGACTGGCGGGGGAAGCCCCACCCCCAACACCCACACCCACCCCTCTCTCTCCCTTTAAGTGTGTGGAACCCGTATTTCCTCCCAAGCCTGTGTTTCCTCCCAAGCCCGGAGTGCCAGCTTCGTGCTCTTAAAAGGGAAACGCGGCTGCTCTTAAAGGGGAAACGCCAGCTCCTGCATTTAAAAGGGAAACACCGGCTCCTTTAAGGGCAGGGAACTGCCGTTTCTGGAGATCTGACACACGGGTGGGTGGGGGGGAGCGGCGGACGTCCCCAACGTGACATCATCATGTCGGGGATGCCCCGCCCCCTCCAGGAACGCCCCCAAAGTCCCCCGCTGGGGGTGGAAGATGGACTTGGCAACCCTATACGGACCTCTAGGAGGGGGCTGGAGTTCTCCTGGAATTACAGGTGATCTCCAGACTACAGAGATCAGTTCCTCTGGAGAGAATCGCAGCTTCAGAGGGCGGACTTTATGGTGTCTTCTCCTTGCTGAGCTCCCTCTCCTCACCAGGCACTGCCCTCCGAATCTCCGGGAATTTCCCAAGTGGGATTTGGCAGCCTCACAGACTGCACTCCGTGTGATCCTGTAGTGTTCATGCACGCGCCTGTACATAGATGTGCTCTAGAGACAAAGGCCGTTCATTCCCCACTCAGACATTAATTCCTAAAGATTTTGAACTGGGGTTGGTGATCTTCGTTTGCCGTTTTGTGGCCACTACATTACAGATTAGTCGTAGGGAATCAGACAGTTTCTAATATTTGCATTTCTCCTATTCCCGCCCTTTGCAAGGCAATCACATCTTTTGTTAGAAGAACGAACCCATGAGATAGAAGCCCTTAAAACGGAGATGGATCGCCTGCATGATCAATTCAGTGGCATCAACAAGAGCCTCCTGCATTCTGTCAAGCAAATTCTAGAAGAGAGTGACATCCCAGGAGAGGACAAAGAAGTAGGAACCTAGAACCTGATTGTTACTGTCTTCTGCACCTCATTACTTCCTGCTTTACACTTCAGGCCCCATTGCAGGCTTGTCTTTCTTCCATAGGCTGCAGTCCTACAGACTTTTCTGGGAATAAGCCTCACTGAACAACATTGAACTTCTAAGCACATGTGCTCAGGATTGCTCTGATACTATAGCTACTTCATACATTCCTAAAGAAGTGGGCTTACAGTGCAATCCTATGGAGAGTTACTCCAGTCTAAATTAATGGAAGCTGATGATTGTGGAGTGGAGTAACTCTGAATATTGTGTTGCCAGGCCTGGCCAGGCAACCAGCGGAAAGCTTGAGTCTCTACTTCTGGGGAAAATCCGGAAGTGATACTGGATAGCTCTAGGAATTCCCAGAAATGCGATGGTAGAGTTTTTGGCGATTCTTAGAGAGGTATGCCATCACCATGGTGGCAGCCCCATGTCCCTCCCAACTCCCACTGGTTGCTAGCTGCTGTCTGGCAACCCTACTAGCCTCAGAGTGTTCCAAAGATGACCATAGTAGTCAGGTAGGTTCATAAGGAAGGAGGTATGCTGGCCCAAAGCTGATAGGGCTTTAGAGGTCAATGCCAGCACCTTGATTTGGGCCCAGAAGCAAAGTGGGAGCCACTGTAGATGAAACAAGACTGGGGTGATATGGGCCCTACAACTCACTCCGGTCAATATTCTGGCTACACTATTCTGTACTGTGTTGTCCTGAGCTACCTCTCTGTGGCTCAGCTATCTTCTTAACTAAAAAGTTAAGCAACTTAAATTCCATATTCTGTTTAATGCAGAGGATTCTGGGAGTGGCCAGCGGGAGTGTGAGGAAGCCCCACCAAGGCCCTCCCTGGCCCCAGGCAGGCAGGGGTGGGGAGAGGCGGGGAGGAAGCAACTTTCCCTCCCTCTTCTCCTGCCTCCTCCTGGCTGAATGAGGGCTGGAAGCGGGGCGGCCGGAAGCAGGGGGCAGGGCTTCATCATGTGCCCCGCCCCCTGCACCTCACCTGGGGGAACTGCGTTCCCCCGCATTCCCCCCCAAAATGACCTCTGCTGGGAACCATTTTAGGGTACACACTAATTTAACCAGGGCTCTTGGGACTCAAGGCTACTCCATGTGAACTCAGAGTTCATCTTAGAACAGGGAGAAATTACTTACGAAATAAGAGTACATGTTCAGGATTTCCTAGCAGTCAGATCCATACTGTTGGAGATCCTGGTGATTAGAAATCTAGACATTAAATTTGTTCCTAATAAAGCAGCCAGGGGGAACCAGTATGGATCAGGGCCATAAGGTTGGGGAAAGGGGTTTTTAACTCCTCCATGGGACAGCTACTTATGTTCTACTTTAATTGTAAGTGTTGAAAAGTCTTAGGAATAGGAATAGAAATAGGATAGAATACCCGCCCAGGCAAATAGAGGGCATGCTACACATGCCAATTTATTAGAGCTCTTGTAAGGAGTGCATTTTTATTGTTGATCCGAACCAGCGGTGGCTTGGCAAGCCAGGTCTAGCACTTCTCTCACCCTTCTTACTAATGAAGAATTACAGTTTCTACCACTTTTAGGTGAAGCAGACCGCAGGAGAATGGTGTCAATCCCGAGGGAATATGAAAGAAATGTATACCGGCCCCTGCCACACGGGGGGGGGGGGAAACACGGGCAAAGTGCGGCTTTTTAAAGCCGCACCAAAAGAGACACACGGCGGCGGGATCACATAGATCCCCTGAGCTGCCGCACACTTCCTCCCCAGCACGATCAGATGCTGGGGGGAAGCCACTGACAGGGAAGCGAGGCAGCCGAACTGCGCATATGTGAGTATGCACAGTTCGGCCGGGAGCCGGGAATGAAGAGCGTGCCGGCGATCCCATGGCCGCGCTTGATGCGGCATCCCAGGTGAGCTCTACTCTGGAGGTGGTTCTTTTTTTACAACGCGTTATTGGCCTGAAGGGACGGATCGGGGACGGGTGCGAGCCTATTCCCAGAAGTTGCGGTGTGCTCGCGCCCGTTTGCTGCGCCCCCGATCCGTCCCTCTCCCGGGCCAAAATCTCCCGTGTGACCGGGGCCACCGTATCACAGTGCTTTGCCATAGCAGCCTGGGTGCAACAGTGGCTACAGAAATAGGCTCACAGGCCTGATATGTTTATTCATGAAACCCCCTTAAAATGCCACTGTGAAATCCTCTTAAAAATGATATTGTCTCTCTCAAGGTAGCCTCCCTGAGAGGGCCATTGCAAAGATAATGACAGGGAAGCCTATATTACAGCCAATGGTAAGACCCTGAGAGGCCTTCATGCTTGTGTTATACACTTGGAAAGCTGATATCATTAAACTCAGAATGATCATGTAAAAGAGTCAAAAACGGAAGTGATGCAGGAGATCTGTCACTGGCAAACATGGAGCTGGGGATCCCGTGTTGGCTGCATGATGACTTGTTTGGGCTAAAGAAACTCTAGTACTGGGAGTGGCCTTATACTGCATCATAGTGTCTGCAGCATTTGGCTGGAGGAAATGAAATCGCCCCAGGGTTCAGATTTCCCATGCAAATTAAAAATTATGGCTTTCTATTGATAGCCAGTTTGGTGTAGTGTTAAGAGTTGTTGTTGTTCAGTCGCACAGTCGAGTCCGACTCTTCGCGACCCCATGGATCATCTCCCGCCAGGCCCTCCTGTCTTCCGCCGTCCTCTGAAGTTGGCTCAACTTCATGTTCGTTGCATCAATGGCACTGTCTAACCATCTCATCCTTTGCCGTCCCCATCTTCTTTGACCTTCAATCTTTCCCAGCATCAGGGTCTTCTCCAGTGAGTGCTCCCTTCTCATTTGGTGGCCAAAGTATTTGAGCTTCAGTTTCATTATCTGGCCTTCCAGGGAACAGTCAGGGTTGATTTCTTTTAGGATTGACTGATTTGATCTTCTTGCAATCCAAGGGACTCTCAAGAGTCTTCTCCAGCACCATAGTTCAAAAGAATCTATTCTTCAGCGCTCGGCCTTCCTTATAGTCCAACTCTCGCAGCCATACATGACTACTGGGAATACCACTGCTTTGACCATGCGGACTTTTGTTGGCAGGGTGATGTCTCTACTTTTGATCATGCTGTTTAGGTTCGCCATCGCTTTCCTCCCAAGGAGCAGTGGACTGTAATCGGGAGAACTCCTCCACCCCCTTTTTTGGTCAGTTTCTGTTGTTTTCCTAAGCAGGACTCAACCCAGAAGTGCAGCAAAAGCCCTCCCTGCCCTCACACTCCTAAACACATGATTAGAGCCACCTGTTTGCTGAGAGAACATCTAATTTGGTCTTGAGTTCAGAAAGCCCTCTAATTTGCATTCAAGGAACTGTAGTAGGCAGATCCTGAAGTTCTGCTTCAACAAGAGTATTCATAACTCATGCTGTCAAATGTCTGCCTTCAATATCTGCAAGAACCAGTCACTTAAATTTGCCTGATGAGTTTTTTTCTCCCTCCTCTTCCCAGCAAGTGCTGAAAATGATCAATTCAGCTATTAAGAAGATGTATGAGGATCATGTGCAAATGTCTGATTGGGCTCAAAAGACTCTAGGTAATGACAGAAAACCCTCTTCTCTTACGCTTTCTCTGAAGAAATAAGGCTAATATTTTCTTTCTAACGGCTGGACAAATGAAACCTATTAACATTGCCATTTCAAGCACTTCCTTGGAAGTAATGTCCAGGGAAACCAATGGCGCTTCTGAGTCAATGTCTGTAGGACTGGGTTAGGATTCATGTGGTTCAAACTGTACTCACGTCTGTAACTAGACTATTGTATAGAACTCCATGTTCCAGTGCAAACCTGGGGTTGAAAGTTTCATCTTGCCTTACAAATTATAATTATAATGCAAGGGAAAATTGGGAGGGAGAAGGAGGAGGAGGAGGAGGAAGTTGCTTAACCCTTCCTGTGCCAGCCAATTCTTTTCCTGCAGATATTCCCCCACTCTCATGATCCAAGACTAGTTCAGCTAGGGAGAAAACAGTCACATTTGGGCTCTGTTTTGGGTGAGTCAGAGAACACGGGAAGGGTTAAGCACTCCTCTCTCCCACCAGTTCGCCCTACAAATACCTCAGCAATCCTGCCATGATCTCTTGTTTGGTGTAGTGGTTAAGTGTGTGGACTCTGATCTGGGAGAACCGGGTTTGATTCCCCACTCCTCCACTTGCACCTGCTGGATGACCTTGGGCAAGCCATAGTTCTGTCAGGGGTGTTCTTGAAAAAGAGCAGTTTCTGTCAGAGCTCTCTCATCCCCATCGACCTCACAGGGTGTCTGTTGTGGGGAGGGGAAAGGAGTTTGTAAGCGGCTCTGAGACAGCTTTGGGTAGTGAAAGCCGGGGTATAAATCCAATCTCCTCCTCCTCCCCCGCCTCTCTTCAGAAAACATACATTAATTCATGGAGCATTGTGCGGTTTCACCCTCAGGCATTCCTCCAGACAGTACATCAGACCACTCATAAATTGCTTTAAAACTCCATTTGAGAGTCTGTTGGATAATGTTAGGCTTGGTTCACCTGTATGCCTCTGCAAGAGGCACCTGCAGAACCTTCTTGTGGTATTTGCTGGCCTCCAGAAAAAGTCAAGAGGGGTCTCCCCCTGGAGATCAGAATGGGCTTTGTTGCTTGAGCGTTTCTGCTGCTCTCCTTGCCATATCCATTGTTTAGGGATCCACTGCCACCACAACATACAGTCCTGGTCTCCAGTAATCTTCCTCAACAATCTCTGGCTTCCTCTTGTCCCCTCTCTTTGGTACCTTGCTCGTTCTGGAAACATCAGCTTTCCCTGAAAGGATAAATTGAAATTTTGGGGGGAAACCAAGACTTTGAACCAATGCTTTCTTTGGCTGTATGCCAGTCTGGGCCACATGTGGCTTCATTGGTGGACTCCCTATCAATTGGAATAACCAGGAGGCAAAAACTGGTGGGACCAAATGTCCTCCATGCTTGACATCAAGGTCAGTGGCAACCAGTCCAACAAGTCGGTTTGCCATTGAGAAACTTGAGCATAGGCAATGATATACAACACTAAAGAGACGTTTCCTAGTAACTTGCTGATAAATAGAACTCACCATCTCTGTTAACCCAGCTCTTTTTTAAACTCCAGGAGCCACCATCGATAACAAGAGAACATCTGAGAGTTATTGTGAGCCTGTATGGAAATGCTGGTTTATACCATGTTTAATCTCTTCAACAAATCCGCCTGATACTGTTTTAGAGGTACAGCTGAATACCTATATTCTATCACTGATACTCAAGAAGTGTTGTTAGTAGTAGTATTGGCTACCTTGACCTGAGTGGCTCCAGCTGGCCCTATTTCATCAGAGCTAAGAAGTTAAGCAGGGTTGGCCTTAATTAGTACTTGGATGGGGGACCACCAAGGAATTCAAACATTCCTATGAAGAGGCGGGCAAAGCACTTCTGATTGTCTCTTGGCTTGGAACCCCCCTGGGGTTGCTATAGGTTGACTGTGACTAGATGACATTTTACACCACTAGTAGTATTGGCCAATAGGAATAGCCATTCTCTACATTCTTTTGTGTGGCTTTGAGAAATCTTGATTTGATTGCTTCCTCAAGAATCACATTTTTGACTCTAGTTGAGTGTGCAGCAATAGAGTATTGACCTTCCTTGAGATAAACTTGTTAGTCCAACAATGTGATCAAGATGTCACAAAGATGTATCGTTCCTTATGCTAAACATAACAATGACTAACCATAGCCCAGATTTTGTCTTCACTTATTTTAAAATATGAGAACACACCTGTCCCACCTCCAAATGTCCACACAGGGAAGTAGCATGCAAATCAAGCAGATGTGTAGCCAGATTCTGAGATTCATGTGAGGACCACATCAGTGAATCCTTGGTGTCCACCATAAATCAATCACTGACTCGGGGCACCTTTTCTTGGTCACTTAACAGGCAGATATCCGTCCACTTTAAAAATAATTGCCAAAAAAAGTATGATATGGCCAGTTATCACTTAGTCTCTAATTCCTTCCCTGGTGATAGAGCAATGACTGAACAAATCCAGGTCTTCCTGGATGACTCATCTGCTCTTGGCCTCTTTCAATCTGGTTTCAGACCAGGCTATGGGATGGAGATAGCGCTGGTGGCTGTAGTCAGTGATCTTCATTTGAATGTAGACAAGGATTGTGCCTCTTTGTTGCACTGACTGGATCTTTTGGTGGTCTTTGATGCTGTGGACCATAGAATCTTGTTGACACATCTGGAGATACGAGCAGGAATTATGGGGTGTACTTTGGATTAATTTAAATCCCTCCTGAAGGGCAGAGGGTTGCTGTTGGAGACCAGCTGTCATCACTACGGGATTTGTTTTGTGGGGTTCCACAGAGCTCAGTCCTATTTTGTATGCTACTCAATATCTATGTCAAGCCTTTAGAAGAAATCACCATGATTTTGGAGTAGGCTGTCATTAATACACTGATGACAACTAGTTCAGTATTTCTTTCCCCAAATCACTTGGTGATACTGTAGAGGTCTTAAACCAGTGCCTTACTGCTGTAGTTAAAGGGCTAAGAGTGAACAAGTTGAAAATGAATCCTGACAAGGCAGAGGTAATGCCGGCTGGGAAGGCTGAGGTCTTGAAGGACACTGTGCTTCCAACATCCGATGGAGTTCAGCTGACCCTTTCTGACTCAGTTATGAGCCTAGGGGTTATACTGTATACAGCATTATTGCTGGAGAAACAATGCAGCTGGAAAAATGCATCCTTCCATCTTCATTTAACATGGAATATGACCCCCTACATTGACTCAGCTGATCTGGCCATGTTGATCCATGCAATGATTATCTTGGTCAATATGCTTGCAATGGGCTCTACATGAGTGTACCCTTAAAGTCAACTTGGAAACTCCAGCTGGTAGGAATGCTGCTGCTCAGATACTATTGGGTGCAAAGGAGAGCATGCATGTCACACCCATGAGGCAGTCATTTCACTGGTTACCAGTTAGCCACTAAGTTCAAGGTTATGGTTATCACCTGCAAAGTCTTTAATGGCCATGGATCCACATACTTGGCAGGGCCGCCTCTCCTATTGTCCTCCACTGCAACAATGTCGCTCATCCAAGCCAAGCCTTCTGAAAGTGCCACCCTGTAAAGGGGTAAGATCAGCAGCTGCCTGTTCAGTGGTGGCTCCCATCTTGGAAGAGTGGCCTGCCTGAGGAGGTCAGGAAGTCTCCCACACATCTATAATCCCACAGAATCTGGGCTTTTTCTACAAAAAGAGTCCTGAGGCTTCCACTTATTGGAAAGTAATTCTGGGTGAATACAGACAAGCCAAGTGATACGGTAAACGTTACCACATTTCCGTGCCTGATTAGTAACCTTGGAAAGCATCAAGTGGGTTATTAATGGTCATCTATACTCACCCACAGAAGTCAGTTTCCATATTCTGAACATGCTTTGCTACATGTCGCTAACCTGAGGTGCTTCCTGTTTCCAGTCAGCCGTTTATCCTGGAAACTGCTGGGCTTTTCAAGGATCTGAGGGGCAAGTAGTCATTAAACTGCCTGACAAAATCTATCCAATGGCTGTTACAGTTCAGCACATCTCCATAGCCATTTCCCCCGAGGGAAACATCAAGAGTGCCTTGAAGGATTTCGTGGTCTTTGTGAGTATTGCCTTTTAACCCACAGGGCACATCATTTCCCTGCAGAAGTTCCATGCAAAAGTTTCTTCTCCACCTTTACTTCCAAACTGGACCATTTTTTCTGGTGGGGAGGAACATCCACACAACATAATGTTCTAACTGTCCTCTTACTAGGTGTCGTTCCCCCCCCCCAATCCTCAGTATGCTCATTCCCAAACCTGTTTTATGTCGATCATTTAGGAAAGAATGCAATCCAAGCATGTTATGGCAAATGGACAGGAAAGTGCATACCACCAACACCCTTTTCCTGTCATCAGGCCCTGATGGCTGCCATTTTCCTCACCATGACACCAGCAGGCTTTAAATAACAAACAAACACACTACCATTTTTTGTAAAATGGTAGCAGCACTACCATTTTTTGTAAAGCCATCAAAAAGCTCTCCAGTGGTCTGGTGGGGAAAATGATGGCGATAAGGGCCTGAAAGCAGGAAAGTACACAGCGAAGACCTGTATGGAAGCTCCATTACCATTGTGAAGGGCTCCGCAGAGAATCCTTACTGTGTGGAAGCAGCCTGAGAAAGATGAGCTTTAGGGAAGCAGGAAGCCAATTCGTTTCTTTGCATCCCCACCATCCTCAGATGTAAACTGTAGCAACTCTGAAGAGGATGGCCCCGATAAGCACGCAGAGTGGAGAAAGGATTGTTCTGCCAGGTCCCACCTTGGCTTGCTGTCCAAGTAGGGTTGCCAAGTACTTACCGCAATCCGGCAGGGGACACATGCTCCCTGGCCGGAACATTACTCCTTGTAACGCACCATGCCATAGCCAGGAAATGACACTGGTACCATCAAGTTTCTGGCCCCATTGCCAGAGCATCGCCCAGCGTCACTTCCTGGCGACGACATGGTGCGGCACGTCTGTTGTCCCCACAGGAATGATCCTGCAAAGATGTCTTTGTCCCCTGCCGAATCACGGTAAGTACTTGGGAAGCCTGTGTCCAAGCCACTGGTATAAGAGCAACTGCAAAAGGCCATGCAGTGGGGATGTGATCAAAATGGGAGTCTCCTCATTTATATGAGCCACCTACAGTGCAGAGTTACTCCAGTCTAAACCTATTGGCCTCAATGGATTTATACTGGAGCACCTGTTCTTCCAGGTCCCAACACGGCTTGGCTGTCCAAGCTCCCTGGTTCCTTCTGGCCTAGTCTGTTTGTTACTGCTTCTCATCAAGCCAGGATCTCTCTCTGCGCAACAGCCAGTTCCTAGGTCTTGACTTCCTAGTCTGCTTCTCTGCTTCTCTTGCCTCTTGTTGTGCTTACCTTTTACCTACTGTTTCCCCACATCCTTGTTCCTGCCTCCTTTAACCAGAGTACTCAGTGGAACTTGCACAATATGTACTTCCGTGGTAGGCTTGCCAATTCCCCCCGGGGGGGGGGGAACCCGCCCCAGAGGCCCGTTCCCTGCCGCCGATGGATTGGGCCCGGGGGGGAACCCCCCCCCGACGTGAACCTCACC
>NW_015162058.1:140184-143920 GCF_001447785.1 Gekko japonicus
AGAATGCCGAAGATCCCCTATGCACCCTAATAGACATACTTGTAACATCCAACCTACTTACAGATTTTTAAATTTATCTTATAATGTCTTTAGTTTCTGTATTTTTAATCATATCATTTGTTATTCCTAGGCATTTCATTTTCTTTTCCAATAGTTGATCCCATTGGCTGTAATGTTTATCTGCCCAAGTAGAGTAGATCCTCCCTCAGATTTTAAAACCTTTACTTTAAAGACAAATGCTTTAATCTAATCCATCAAAAATCACCTAGTTCTGCTCTCAGTGCTATGCCTGAGACACATCTAGGAGTAGCCAATTAGTGTCGGAAAAAGTCATAGTGGATGGAATCCATTTTTTCAGAAGTGGCCTGAATCCAATTTTCCGTACCATACAGGAATTGATTTAGAAACTTAGCATTAAATACCTTTAAGGCTGAGGGGACAAATTCACCTCCCGATTAGTAAAAGTATTTTACAATTGTCCTCCCTACTCTCGAGGCTGTGTTCCTTGCTAGATCCGGATAGATATGTGTTTTCCATATAAGAGATGCTTTAAAGTAGATTCCCGGATATTTAAATTGATTGACCTGTTCCAAAGGTTGGCCTGCTATAGGTGCGTTCAGACAGCTCTTTAGATCCACGCAAGGCATGGGTGCCTCACGGATTTAAATGTAATGTCCAGACATCAACATCTGGGAAATGTCTGTCTTCTGTGAGCATCCTGTTTTGCCGTGCCTCAGAGCCGTACTAAAAAGATACTACTTTAAATCTGGAGCTTTTGGTTCCGACGGGCCACTCGTGGACTTTCCCCCATCTGATTGTTCCAGCGCGCCATTAAAAAAGATTTTTTTAAAAATCTTGATTCTACGCATGTGTGGATAAACGATGTCGCAATATCATGCCTATGCGCATGTGCAAAAAGTTTTTTTTAAAAAAACAACCATCGCACATGCCTCCTTCAGTGGACGGCATCTAGACAATCCACAGCGGAAGCAGTGCACGGTAAGGTGATTCTCCCGGGGGATGTCTGGTCGTACGAGGATGGATTAAAAAGATCGGGATCAAATTTGAGCTGGCATAAGGGTGGGATTAGCTGTCCGTCTGAACGCACCCTATGTCCCATTTGAAGATTTCCCCTTTTTCTTTTGGTGAATACTATGACCTCGGATTTTGCCACATTGATGGACAAGCCCTCATGACAGCAGTAAAGCTTGAAATTTTTTATCAGCTTGCGGAGGCCCACTATTGATCTAGACATTAACACTGCATCATCAGCATATAGAAGGATTGGAACTTTGTGCTTGGATAAATGTGGAAGATGACATGCTTCCTTCAGGATACAGGGTCTGAGGTCATTTATATATAATTTGAACAACAGGGGTGCAAGTAAACATCCCTGCTTGACTCCTTTGTCTAGGATGAAAGGCTCCAATAGCTATCCTAATTCCCCTCATGTAACCTGAGCAGAGAGACGGTTGTAGAGCTGTTGAATTAAGTAAATGAGATGTGGTTCAATGCCATATTTCTTTAGCTTTTCCAATAGCTGGGGTCTAGAGATTGTATCAAACACTGATTTTAAGTCCATGAAGGCAGTTCCCAACATGCCTTCTCCAGAACTCGTGTATTTATCAACCAAGAACTGGAGGGTATGGCAATGGTCAATGGTACTTGCACCTTTTCTAAAACCAGCTTGTTCATTTCCTAAAATATTATTTCCTTCAACCCAAGATTCCAGCTTTTCCTAACTCCCCTCATCTAACCTGAGCAGAGAGATGGTTGTAGAGCTGTTGAATTAAGTAAAGGAGATGTGGTTCAATGCCACATTTCTCCAGCTTTTCCAATAGCTGGGGTCTAGAGATTGTATCAAACACTGATTTTAGGTCCATGAAGGCAGTTGCCAACATGCCTTCTCCAGAACTCGTGTATTTATCAACCAAGAACTGGAGGGTATGGCAATGGTCAATGGTACTTGCACCTTTTCTAAAACCAGCTTGTTCATTTCCTAAAATATTATTTCCTTCAACCCAAGATTCCAGCTTTTCAAGAAGCATTGCAGCATAAAATTTTCCTATAGTGGATAGCAAACTTACTGGATGGTAATTCATTGGGTCTGTCGGGTCCCCTTTTTTATAAACTGGAACAATTATTGTACTGCACCAGACTTTGGACATATTCCCCGTCTTGTTTATTTCAGTGAAAAAAGCAGCCAAAATCTGTGCCCACCAGTCTGGGGCAATTTTAAATAATTCTGCTAGTATTAAATCGGTCCCAGGTGACCCCCCCTTTTCTTTAATTAAAGTCCTAATCTCACTTGCTGTTATCGGGGGCCATTCATTCACACCCAGTGACAACATCGGCCTACCTTCCTGGGTATTTCCATTTCCATTTGCAAAAATAGGGGTGAAAAAAGCTTCCCAGACAGTGGCTAGAATATGACAGGGTATAGAGTCAGTTTGGTGTAGTGGTTAAGTGCGCGGACTCTAATCTGGGAGAACCAGGTTTGATTCCCCACTCCTCCACTTGCACCTGGCTGGATGACCTTGGGCAAGCCATAGTTCTGATAAGAGCTGTTCTTGAAAAAGAGCAGTTTCTGTCAAGAGCTCTCTCAGCCCCACCTACCTCACAGGGTGTCTGTTGTGGGGAGGGGAAGGGAAAGGAGTTTGTAAATCACTCTGAGACTCCTTTGGGTAGTGAAGGGCGGGGTATAAATATGATCTCTTCTTCTTCTTCTACTAGGGAGCTGTGTGTTTAGTCCCTTTGCAATTAAGATCCATATTTTTTTTCTTCATTTTTTGTTTTTATGACTCAGAGCAGACTTTACCAATCTCTTTTCTGGGCCTCAGATTTCTTAAATTTCAATAGGTTTTTATACTCTTTTTTCGATTTCAAAATATTTGGCAAAATCTCTTACTCTATTTGAGTTCTTAAAGTGTCTATACAGGTACTTGATTGATCTTTTGAGAGCCATACAGTCAGAGTCGTAATACAGTTAGAGTCGTACCAGTTATTTCTATCGTTTGTACCCTGTCCCCTGGGCTTTGCTGTCACCAAGGAAGGCTTGAAAAAGTCAATTTAATCCATGAAAATTCCATATTAACCATGTTCTCATTTATTTGGGAATCTGTATATCTGGTTTTTATCAAGTCCATTTTTTTTCCACGTTTGCTTCAATGGCTTCACACCACCTCAGTGATCTTAAGGTGTTATGTGCCTGATTTAGTGCTAAGTTCTTTACCTTACATGAGAGACAATACATATCTAGATGTAATAATAATTGTACAGGATAATGATCACCCCCCCCCCAAATATTCCTTCACTTCTAGGGATTCCACTCTTCTGAGTAAGTCAGCAGAAGCAACAAAATAGACTACTACACTTGCCCCTAAATGATTTATACAAGTAAAATCTCCTTTTCCATCAAACTCTGTGCATCCATTTAATATTAACAGATCATTATTTAGTAATAAGGATGCAAAAGGTCTGCCTGATCTATTAATTTTCTTGTCTTTAGATCTTCTGTAACTCATACTTGGAAAGTCCTTTATCTGAGTTTTATAGCTTTTCAAAAAAAGGTCCTCTAGCATTAAATTCTCCAGCCATAAGTACTGTGGTTGTAGGATGAATCCTGACCAAAGATTCCAAGTAGTCCTCTAACTGGGTCCAGCATTGGAATATTTTAAATTTATGGATATATGGTGGGAGATGGATGTTCACCAGAATCATAGAAAACTCCATAAAC
>NW_015162058.1:145049-145203 GCF_001447785.1 Gekko japonicus
TACCATGAAATGGCAGCTCTGTAAGGGCTCTGAGACCCACCTGAGGGTCCCAGCCCATTAGTTGAGGATCAGTGGTTTATAGGATATAGGATTGTGCTGGTATACTGAGCTGACACATGTGCAGAAAGGGAAAAAATGTACTTAGTGTAGTTCT
>NW_015162058.1:145288-151486 GCF_001447785.1 Gekko japonicus
CTTCCTTTATGGGATCTTCTGGTGCGTGCACCATGATGACATCACCTATGAGTGACATCATCACACTAGGCATGTTGCCAGGGGGATGCTCTAGCATTTGGCCAGAAACTCTATGGTACCATAGAGTTTTTAGGCAGAGTGATAAGCACGTCCGGGATGTTGGGGACGGGGCCACAATCATCCGAGGGAAAACTCTATGGTTTTCACTTGGATGATTTTGGCCCCGCCCCCAACGTCCCGGACGTGCTTACGTCACTTCCATGTGATGTGCTTGCGGCGCGCGCGCGCGAAGACTCCCAGAGACAGCCAGGACTCCCCCGCTACAGGAGAGGCGAGTACTCCCTAAATCCAACCCAAGATTCCCTCCACCTCACTGGAGCAGGAGAACCCAGAAACAACTGGTTTCATAGTAGGAGGATTGCTTGGCTTGCAGCTTCCTAACATTTTGGGATCTGCCCTAGTACCCCATGGCAGCGAGTTTCTAACTAGCCCCAGCCCTCCATGGCAGCCATTTTGTAGCGGCACCCATTCCCTGTTCTCAGTATTCTACAAGGGGCCACAGGCTCAGCAAGATCAGGGACTCCCTGTGCTAGGCCTTGCACACACAGAGAAGACAGTGGGGATACAGTTGCTTTACCTTATACAAGCAGCAGTGGCCTATTTGGCGCCCCACTCCTCTTTTTTGGGGGGGTCATCAGGTCACAGCTGACTTATGCTGACCCCGTAGGTTTTTCAAGGCAAGAGACATTTGGAGGTGGTTTGCCATAGCCTGCCTCCACGTTGGTCCTGCTTAACGTCTGAGATCTGGTGAGATCAGGCTAGGCTGGGGCTATCCCGGTCAGGGCCCCTCCTGTATATAACAAAATTATTTTCAGGAAGAATCATGAAATAAAACCAATAATAATAATGGCCAGAAAATACGTAGCCATGTTGGTCTGAAGCAGCAGAACAAAGTTTGGTCTTAAAGGTGCCGCTGGACCCAAATTTTGTTCCAATGGCCATACAAGAAATGCAGACAGTGAAAAAATTATGTAACTTTGTATATATGATCATAAGGTTAAGATGCTGGAGATGCAAACCAGAAGGTCGGTAGTTCAGCAGTTCAAGACCCGAGTGCCACGTGACAGGGTGAGCTCCCGTCTCTGGCCCCAGCTCCCGCCAACCTAGCAGTTCGAAAGCGAGAAATTGCAAATAGGTACCACTTTAGTGGGAAGGTAACAGCATTCCATGCGCCTCGGCATTTAGTCATGCTGGCCACATGGCCATGGAAAAATTCTTCGGACAGCACTGTCTCTTCGGCTTGGGAACGGAGATGAGCACCGCCCCCTAGGGTCGGATTCGACTGGCTTTCGAGCAAGGGAAACCTTTACCATTGCTACATAGGATCGTGCCAGTAAAAAAAGATTCTAATTCCAACATGCTATTCCGTCATGAGAGGCAGTGTGGTGTAGTGGTTAAAGCGTCAGACTAGGATCTGGGAAACCCGGGTTCAAATCCCCACGTGCCATGGAAGCTCTGCTGGCTGACCTTGGGCCAGTCACATTACTGTCAAGCTAGTCCTGACCTGGATAGATCCAGGATAGCCTGATCTCGTCAGTTCTCCAAAGCTAAGCAGGGCTGATGTGGAGGCAGGCCATGGCAAACCACCTCCAAAGTCTCTGGCCTGGAAACCCTACAGGGTCGCCAAAAGTCAGCTGTAACCTGATATATATATATATATATATCCACCACACTACTCATGTTCTGAGCAGGCACCCTGAAGGGCTTCTGTTCTCCATTTTGAAGCCCAAGAGCTGACCATCTCAAACATCTACAAGGCATTTTTGAGAGCCAGGAGTCTGCCTTTGTACTAACTTTAACTAACTAACACTAGCCAAAGCATCTCAACAATAGTGATCACAAGCTTCACCGGACTGGATGTTAAGAAACACACTGCCCCCCCCCCAAAGAAGGTGCCCCCCATCTTCCATTGATTCCAAAGGACTAAAGTCAAACCAGAGATTCTGTGCAGTACAAAGAGGTGGGCGGGCACTTTTGCAAGCGCAGCCCAATGTACAGAGTACTCAGCAGTACCAGTGCAATCACAAAGTGCCTATTAGAACCCAGTGACATTGTGACGATGCCAGCTGTTGTCAAGCACATCATCACAGTCCAAGAGGGGGAGGGGGGGAACCCAGCAGATCAGTGCAATGTACAGTGCCTAGCAAACCCAGTGCCTTCTGTTCATAATATTCACAAAGGTTTGCTACTGTACCACCTTTAAATACATCCTGTCACCAAGCAGGATAGGGATGAGAATGTCTTGAGACCAAGAAATGAAAATTGGGGGAGGGGGGACACACAGAAAAATTAGATGAAGGGAGACAGAAATAAATGAGAAACGTGGAAAAGAGGGAGAGAAATTAAGAGACTAACTACTGCTTTGCAAGATCTGGTTGAGCTTGGGTGCAAGGAAAGGAAGAGAGAAAGGCTAGACCTGCAGGCTGGCAATTACTGTAGGATCTGCGAAGCAAGTTTGCTTCAGTCTTGGAGAAAGGGAAGTCTCGCTGATCCAAGAGTGCTTTTTTTTTTTTGCTATGCTTAGACTTCCCTGTGCTCCTAGTGGCTGCAGCCAGAACTGCACTTTAAAAATAAAAGGACAGGCATTTGTCTGGATGCAGCATGATACTGGCTTAAAGGGTCCCCCTTCAAGAGCCTTCCTTAAGCTGCACTTGGGGCTGAGTGCACCCTCGCCCTGCCCTTGGTATGTCACTGGCAAGCAGGCAGCAAAGAGTTATTTTAGTGTGTCCACTTATACAGGAACTGTTGCATACATGGAAATCTTCCATAGGATCTAACTCACTGAAAGGAGTTCAGGTAATGATCCAGATTATTCATTCATTTATTTATTACTTTTCAGAATCAACATGCAAAACAGTTTCTGTATATAAAGTTCAAGGTACAGAGCAACTGGGGCAACCCAGTATTCACCTGCATCTATCGGCTCAGGGTACATGGGAAGATGGGCCCTCTGACTGAAGACACTGTGTGAAAGTCTTCCCAGCTGAATGAAGGAGACTGCAGCGCCAGCATCCACCCACCTGAGCAATCTCAAGAGTCTCCAAAGCTTATTCTGGTTTTTCCTAGGGGAGGGACACAAATGGGGGGGGGGAGGAATGTTCATTATGCTGAATCTTTTCAGGCTAGACAGATTTTGATTCCGTGACCTGTGTCTGTCTGGCATACATAATGGTGGATGAAATTTCAATTGCATCAACTCCATGTTAGGATAGAGGCTCATTGATCTTAGTCGCAGGGATGTTTTTGACAATGTCCAATACTGTGGGGTTTTTTTTTAAAGTAGATAATTGCCCAATAAAGATTTCTTTCTGGAGGCTTGTGAGCTATTTGTGGGAAAGATGCCGCTACCTTATGAGATTAATGGAACTACAGGTTTTTGTATTTTTATATGTGCGTCATGGAGACCTCTGGTGGCTGACCCCTACTGGGGGCCTGGAGGATATTCAGAGAGGTGGCTGAATAAAGCCTGCCCCCGCCTCCCGACTGCTGGTATTCCAAGGAGGTCTCCCATCCAAGTACTTGCCAGAGTCGACCCTGCTTCGTTTCCGGGATCTGACGTGATCGGGCTTGCCTGGGCTATCCAGGTCAGGGCAAATGGAATATAACAGTACAATTATATGCATAGTCACAGCAGTCTAAAGTTTAGACTCTGAACCCACTGATTTCAATAAACTTACAGTGGAATCCTAAACAGAGCTATACCCTTCTAAGTCCATTGAGGCCAGTGTCTTACAAGGATTTAATGTTGTTTAGGACTGCACTGTAAATGGGATAGGATACAAGATTCAATACAAATTACTTAAGATCAGCTACAAAAGACTCCCCTCCCCCACAAATATTATGTCATCTGGGAATATTTTAGTATGCATCTCTTTGTTGCATAATTCAGTTGTCATGTCCTGCATCCACACATTCTGGATAATTTATTAGGGCCAGATTCAGAGTCTTGGAAGAAAAAGTGAAAACCAAGAGCTTAATTTTACTTATCCGTAAAATTGGGAAAACCAGTTGTGCAGCCCAATGCTCTTGCATGTTTACTCAGAAGTAAGTCATGCTGAATTCAGTGGGAGCTGATGCCAAATGAATGGGCATAGGGTTATGCCATATTTTGTGAGACTGGAATGGACTCTCAAATTCACCACCCTCAAGGAAGCAAGAGTCACTTCCTGTGCTGTGGTATAGGTTAAGTTCTGAGCCTTGGCCTGACAATCATCTGCTGGTTCCTGCACTATGTATTCATGGGCTTCCTTTCTTGTGTGCACAGCTGCACAAATGCCTGGATGCCCATTGACAACAACTGTGCATTTTCTTAGTGCAGTCCTAAACACAATTACACCGTCCTAAGTCCATTGAAATCAATGGTATTTCATTCTGAGTATGCTTGTTAGGATTGCACTGCATCACTGCAGTCCTAAACAGGGTCACACCTTTCTAAATACATCAGGACAATCTCTGTTTAGGATTGCACTGCAATCTGAGCAAATCTGATCCGCTTTAGCTCTGCCCCTGACTTCTGTTTACATGCATGACGTCTGTTACCTAAAGTATGGTTTCCTAGTCTCTGCTTCCCTGGGTAGTAGGAAACCTGGTGCAACTTTACTGGGTCAGGTCCTTGCAAAGAGAGAGACATTAATGGAGACAAGTGCTGGTTTTGTAGCATTTATTTTACCAATATACAGGCAGAGCAAGTGGGAAGTAAGAACCCAGGGAGGCAGGTAGTACAACCCAGAACAGCAGCTGCCAGTGGGAGCTGGATGAATCAACCATCTGATTCAGTACAAAGCAGCTTCCTATACCAGTCAGACCCAAAGGTAGCAGCCTCCAGGATATAAAGATCTCTGACCAGTCTAAAGCTAACAGTCCTCCCTTGCCCCCTTCCTTCTAACTGAAAATCTGATAAGTCTCTGATTATTTATAGTGCATTGTTATCCGTGTTCCATTTTGTCCTCACAACAACAATCCTGTGAGGTAGATTAGGCTGAGGGAGGGTGGCTAGGCAAAGGTCACCCAGTAAATAGTAAGCAGGTCACCAAGCACTCTTAACCACTATACAAAACTTCTCACCATGTTGTGCTTTGTAGTAAAGAGGCAAAACAGGGTCCACCCACTGACAAAATAAGGATTAATCCCTCCCCCGTGCCATGGCACCAACTGGATTTCTCTGCCGCAAAACTGATTTTAGGCGGGGGGGGGGGGAGGAAATCTTAAACACAAATCTTCAGTTTCAAATAACATTTTCTGTCACATTTCTATCCTGCCCTTCCTGTAAGAGGCACAAGATGGCACACATGGGTTTCTCTCCCCCCCCCCTTTACTATGTCGACAGCTTAGAGGTTGTAACTTTTTATCCTGCTTTGTAACCTCAAATTGGCTCACCCAAGTAACTTCCAGAGATTAAAAACTGCTGCAAGAACACATCTCCCTTATATATAAAAGCCGAATGGTGGTGGCACTTCTCTAGAACATTCCACACGCTCCAGAATTGGTTGGCGCCCTGGTGTGTTACTCAGAATCTGTCCCTATCCACTGGCTGCATTGCTTGAGTCTTGCCTCCAACGTTCTAAACAGTTTGCTGTTCCTCCCCCCCCCCATAGCCAGTCAGAACACAGAGGTTATTTGCATATGCAACCTCATTGGCCTTTGCCTCAGAACACAGAGGTCGTTTGCATATGCAACTTGATTGGCTTTTGCCTCTAGCATTCTAAACAGTTTGCTGTTCTGAGGTAAAATGTGTCCAATCTCCAGGTGAGGGCTGGAGATCACTCAGAATTACAACTGCTTTCCAGATGGCAGAGATCAGTTCAGTGTGTGGGGGTGGAAAGCTGAAGAGTGAGGGGGAAATAAAGGTAGGTTGATGATTAGCTGGGAAGAAGATAGGGTTGCCAACGCCAGGTGGGAAATTCCTGGAGATGTGAGGGATGGAGCCTGGAGAGGGTGAGGTTTCAGGAGGCGTGGGACCTCGGACAGGTACAAAGCCATAGACTCCACCCTCCAAACCAACAATTCCCTTCTGGGGAACCATCGTTGCCAATCTCCAGGTGAGGGCTGGAGATCACTCAAAATTACAACTGCTCTCCAGATGGCAGAGATCAGTTCCCCTGGAGAAAATGGTGGGCTCTGTATCCTTATATGCTGCTG
>NW_015162058.1:152160-158618 GCF_001447785.1 Gekko japonicus
TTATACAATGACAATTGGGTCTTTTATACGAAGAAAAATGTCGATAGTCCATTGGAGGCATCTTTTTGGAGGGTCCCTGTAACGATTTCATGTTTATGTGTGTGTGCATCTTTAAAAGTTTAGTTTGCATGGCTGTGATATTCTAGAGTGCTGGAAGCAGGCAAGTGGTATGATTGGTGAGTGACAGAGAGGGGGAGGGGTTTTGGAATGGATGCAGTGTAGATGATTTGAATGTCTATCAGGAGTGACTGTTGGAGAAATGACAGTTAAGGTTTAACAGTAAAACAGTTAGTCGGTCAGAAGAGTGTGCTGTGTAAAAGCAGTTGCTATGAGTTAAGTTCTGTCTCTGAGTTGAAGGAGACTCATCCCTGTGAGGGAAAGATTGGGTTCTGTGTAGTAAAAGAGTTAAGCAGTTTGTTCGTTTTAAGGTCTGAGAGAGAGAAGTCTTGTGTGTGTTATGAAAAGTTAAAGCATAAAGAAACAGTAACCATATATGGCCTAAGGAAAATATTGTTACAAAGTGACATGCCCTGGTCCCTGTCAATAAGAGGGAAGAGTGTGTGAACATCAAATAAATCTACTTTTATTTAAGACAAGTTCTGAACGAAATTCTTCCCAGGAAACACATAGTCCTTCGAAAGCCCAGACCCTGGGTCACAATACCAAAACCAGAAGAAGAAATATATTAGTATAAAGGTGTGGAAAGCCTTAAATTTTCCTGGTGGCGGCTCCATTTCTGGGCAGTGGTAGCCACAGCCAATTTATGGCGACCCCGTAGGGTTTTCAAGGCAAGGAATGTTCAGAGGTGATTTGCCCTTGCCTGCCTTTGCATAGCAACGCTGGACTTCCTTGGTGGTGGCCTCCCATCCAAATACTAACCAGGGCTGATCCTGCTTAGCCTCCAAGATCAGGCAAGCCTGGGCTGTCCAAGTCATGGACAAAGTGGCTTACAGTATCGTTTCCTCTCTCCTCTATTTATCTTCAGGACAACAACCCGGACAAGGTTAGGCTCAGAGAAACAGTCCAAGGTCACCCAACAAGCGTCCTTGACAGAAGGGGGATTCAAACGCTGGCCTCCCAGATCCTATTCCAACACTGTAGCCACTACACCACACTGTCTCTCGCTTAGGGTGTTTCTTATCTGTTGCCACTAATAGTTGCCTTGAGTCCTTTATGAGTGAAAGAGAAGCTAAAATACTCCTGAAATGAATAAATGGTGTGTTTGAGAGTTAAACTGGGGGCTTCCTGGTTGTGCAGCAACTGCTTTATTGATTGGGAGTTAGACCCATTGAATTAAATGGTGCTTCCTTCCTTCTGAATAAATATGGATAGGAGCTGCTATAAAAGTTCCTTGGAAGCTCACATCTGTTTGGAAATAAGTAGTAGGCATCTTTCAAAGAGGGCTGTGGTCATAACAGTTAATGCCCTCATGAATTTGTTAGCCCTTACAACAGGCCTTGATAAATCTTGGGCCCAGAACAAAAATTGAGGAGCCAGATTCATTTTATCCTGCCCCAGGACATCACTAGACCCCCCTCCTATTGCTAGGGTTCCTCCATATTGCATGGTGAAATTTGTTTCTGAAAGTACTGAGGTGTGTAAGTTGTTCATTTTCAGATCTTCCTCCAACCTAGGAAAAGAACATTGTGGCTGAGGTGGGAAGGGAAGCACTCACTTCTCCATCTGCTAGATAATGCAATTGTATTTATTTCCACAACGGGCCATTTCCTAGTTACACAATAAAACCAAAATTTATTTTTTAAAAGCAATGAAAGCAGCAACACAAAAATTATTAAATACACACTGTTGATGATTCCAGATACAGGAGCAGAAAGTAAAGCTACAATGAGATTAGGAAACGTGGGTTGTTTCCTGGTTTTTGCTTTGTACGATTTCCCCATTCTTTTTCTTACAGTAATTTATTAGAGAAAATTTTTTGCTCACCTATAGACACTGAGGGCAGGCAACCCCATCTTATTACTTCCTAACAGCAGGTGGAGCCATTGTGAGAAATAATCAGTAAAGGGGGGGGGATTGTGCTTTTTGAAATAGCTAACCTCTGGGGGTAGAAAGCGAGTCAAGGAATAGGTCTGTGATGAACTCAGGATTTTTGTAACAGAGACAGAAAAATACGCGAGCCATACACCAGCCCATTTCTCATTCAAGCGTAGACAAGAATCCAGATTTCCACTCGAACTTTCAATGCAAAGGATAGAGGATTTCAAGACTTATTGAACGACGCCACTCTGTGGCCAAAGAGTGGAATAGCGGCTTCCGACCATGATTTTAACCGGAAGTCTATGTGTCACCCTCTGTCTTTTTCCCTTACCTCTAAGGGCTCGGCCTATGACGCCACGGCGAGGTCGCTTCCGGTCTCCTAGCGGTGTCCCAGTCCGGCAAGGTCGTGTTTCCGACTGGTGGGAGGGGCTAAGAGTGAGTGAGAGAGAGAGGGAGAGAGGAGGGCAGCGAAGATGTCGCCGGGCTCGGAGGTGGCGCGCGGGCCGCCTAGAGCGGTGCTGGGCTATACGCCGGACGAGAAGCTCCGACTGCAGCAGCTGCGCGAGCTGCGGCGCCGTTGGCTGAAGGACCAGGAGCTGAGCCCGCGCGAGCCGGTCCTGCCCCCACGCAAGCCCGGGCTGGTGGAGGGCTTCTGGGAGCGCTTTCTGCAGCCCGGGGGGCTCTGGAGGAAGCAGGTGAGGTGGCCCCCCCGAGTCCGGGGTGGGGGTTTAAGCTAGCAAGCTTTCAGGCACCCAAGAAGAATAATGTTGCACATCTGGCGTTGCGCGTTTGAGTTTCCTCCTTGCCAATGAGGACCCAACGCGGCTTGGAAGCGGAAAGTGCTGTCAAGTTGCGGTCGACTTATGGCAACCCCGTAGGAGTTTCCAGGCAAGAGGCGGACACAGGTGGGGGTTTGCTATTGCCTACTTCTGAGTAGCAACCCTGGACTTTCTTGGTGGTCTTCAGTGTTCCCTCTAAGCTGAGTTTAGTGTGTGCTAGTTCACAGTTTTTTAAGGCTCTGGCTCACACATTTTTGTCTTCGCTCAGGAAGGATGGCTCCAGAACAAACTATTTGATGCAGTAGCCAAATCGCTCGCTCACAACTTTAGTGTCAGTAGCTCACAAAGTAGAATTTTTGCTCACAAGACTCCACAGCTTAGAGGGGGCATTCCATTCAAATACTAACCAGGGCTGATCCTGCTTAGCCTCCAAGATCAGGCAAGCCTGGGCTGTCCAAGTCATGGACAAAGTGGCTTACAGTATCGTTTCCTCTCTCCTCTATTTATCTTCAGGACAACCACCTGGAGAAGGTTAGGCTCAGAGAAACAGTCCAAGGTCACCCAACAAGCGTCCTTGACAGAAGGGGGATTCAAACGCTGGCCTCCCAGATCCTATTCCAACACTGTAGCCACTACACCACACTGTCTCTCGCTTAGGGTGTTTCTTATCTGTTGCCACTAATAGTTGCCTTGAGTCCTTTATGAGTGAAAGAGAAGCTAAAATACTCCTGAAATGAATAAATGGTGTGTTTGAGAGTTAAACTGGGGGCTTCCTGGTTCTGCAGCAATTGCTTTATTGATTGGGAGTTAGACCCATTGAATTAAATGGTGCTTCCTTCCTTCTGAATGAATATGGATAGGGGCTGCTATAAAAGTTCCTTGGAAGCTCACATCTGTTTGGAAATAAGTAGTAGGCATCTTTCAAAGAGGGCTGTGGTCATAACAGTTAATGCCCTCATGAATTTGTTAGCCCTTACAACAGGCCTTGATAAATCTTGGGCCCAGAACAAAAATTGAGGAGCCAGATTCATTTTATCCTGCCCCAGGACATCACTAGACCCCCCTCCCATTGCTAGGGTTCCCCCATATTGCATAGTGAAATTTGTTTCTGAAAATATTGAGGTGTGTAAGCTGTTCAATTTCAGATCTTCCTCCAACCTAGGAAAATAACATTGTGGCTGAGGTGGGAAGGGAAACACTCACTTCTCCATCTGCTAGATAATGCAACCAGTTAGGCTTCCCTTTCAATTTTTTACTTAATACTAATAAGCTTAGCTAATAAAAAGCTCTAGACTGCAGTTCTATGCATGCTTACTAGAGAACAAGCCTTTCCAGGCTTAGTTTACTTCCCAGTAAACAAGCATAGGACTGGCTTGACAAGTCAGAAAGAGGCTGGGGGAGGCAGAATCCTTTCTGACAGTGCAGTCCTAGGCAGAGTACTCCAGTCTAAGCCCACAGACTTCCTGGAATGCCTCAGAAACAGCCGGGGGGGGGGGGGGCCCAACTGCAGAAGGGCAAGTCGCAAGTCAGGAACCTAGAAGGTTGAGCAACTAAACAAAACAATAAAATACATCTATTACAAAGTGCACAGTAAATCTGTATTAAAAATATAGATTAAAAACCATGAGGTAGTAGGCATCACATTGCATCCACATAGCATACAGCAACACATGTGAGTTGTGCGTACAGTAACTAAGACCAAAACATTGGTTACACAAAATAACCATTAGACCAAACATGTTTTGGCCCAGAAGGCCTTCTTCAATGGTCTAAATAACAGTTATGTAAATAGAAGTATAACATATCTGTTCCAGACCAGGCAGCTTGTGTGTGATTCAAACAAGTAGTGTAGCTCCAAACAATAAGGAACCCACACCCCTGAAAGATGATCACTGTATAGCTGTATATAACCATACTGCCTTTGGCCGTTGTTCTGTTCAGTGTGTGTCCATGTGTCAACCAAAACTTGACACATTAACACAGTTAACAATCAAAAGAATTAGCTTTCTTTTTTAAAAAAGTATTTGCAGATTGTGTATTTATGTGCAGACTTCCCTTGTTTTTATATGTAAATAAGCCTACTATCTCATAAGCACATGAAAAGCTATTATTATTGCAAAATAAATGTACATTGTGATTTGCAATGTAAAAATCAGCAGAAAAACATATTGTCAGGTTGCTTCCCCAAGGAGCTTGGGCAGTAAGAGAAACTGCAGAGAGAAGGGCAGAAGGAAAGCTGGAATGAACACAGATTCATGCACAAAACAACTCTGATTAACACCATTGTATGATGAATATTTAATTTTGTAATACAGTGTTGTTGTTTGTGTTGGTGGTATATATTATATGTTTAAGAGCAGTGGACTCTAATCTGGAGAACTGGGTTTGATTCCTTGCTCTCCCACATAATACTTGCTGGGTGACCTTGGGCCACGCACAGTTCTCTCAGAACTCTCTCAGTCCCACCTACCTCATAAGGTGACTGTTGTGGAAAGAGGAAAGGCGATTGTAAACCACTGAGACTCAGGTACAGAAAAATGGGATATAAAAACTCACTCTTCTTCTACTCTTCAAGTGGGGGAAGGTTTACTTAAACTTACAAGGAATTTCATGTGGACTCAGTATCCCTTTTTGTATGAAAACAGGCTTTCTCTATGATAACGGGAGAACCACTAATATATTTATTTAAAGAAATATCTGCAAAATCACAGCAGTGAGTTTTATTGGGGGGAAACTCTCTTGTTTGCAAATACGTAGAGTTCCTCAGATGTTGGAAAGCAGAACTGCAATACTGCCAGGACAGGACCAGTCCCCGCATAAACTGTCTCCTTCTTTTTAAGCATAGCTAGCAAGACTGTAAATTTCAAATATGTGGATAGCACTCTGTTCCCGAGGGTTTTTTTTTTAATTCATGGTGTGGGTTGGGAAGGGTCATAGAAGAGAAGAGATTGGATTTATACCCCGCCCTTCACTACCCAAAGGTGTCTCAGAGCGGCTTACAAACTCCTTTCCCTTCCCCTCCCCACAACAGACAACCTGTGAGGTAGGTGGTGCTGAGAGACCTCTTGACAGAAACTGTTCTTTTTCAAGAACAGCTGTGCCAGAGTTATGGCTTGCCCAAGGTCATCCAGCCAGGTGCAAGTGGAGGAGTGGGGAATCAAATCCGGTTCTCCCAGATTAGTGTCCACGCACTTAACCACTACACCAAACTGGCGATGCAGTGCAAATCGGTATGCTTTCATCCCAATGTTCTCTGATTATTAAAGGTGAATTGGGAGGGCTCCTAGTGTCCTGGCCCCACTGCTGGACCTCCTGATGGCACCTGGTATTTTTGGCCACTGTGTGACGGAGTGTTGGACTGGATGGGCCATTGGCCTGATCCAACATTGGCTTCTCTTGTGTTCTTATGTTGTATCTGAGGTGGGGGGAGTCAAAGTGAGGCTACTTGGGGAGAGAGGGGAAGCCTCACTGGGGCTGACTTTTGTCTTATTGATCCATCCATGGCCAGACATTTGGGCTGCAAAGTAGTTTGCCTGTTGCCAAACCCAAGGATGATAGCAACTGCAGCTATACAGAGTGAAGGCCAAGGCAGGAAGCTGCCCTCCATACCACAGGCTCAACCTGAGGCAGTGATTACCACGGCCGAGTGAAGAGGGGAGGTTGGGAACATAGCAGGAGCTG
>NW_015162058.1:159846-160098 GCF_001447785.1 Gekko japonicus
CATGTTGCTGAGGATTCTGGGATGTATGCTGGGACATACTTGTAGTTACGCAGGGCAGGGAACCCATGGCGACATATTGCTGTGAACACAACTGGAGTGGCCTGTGTTTGGAGAATGAGTTAGACTACGGGGTTCCTTCCTCCCCATTTTCTACAGTATTTTGCAGTGGTGCAGAATGCTTTGCAGTCGTCCCCTCCCCCATCCCCACCCCCGGAGTTTCAATGTTTCCGTTGTGGCAGGGCCAGAGGAAGA
>NW_015162059.1:0-13331 GCF_001447785.1 Gekko japonicus
GATGCCCTCCAGAGCATGGCTGAAGAGAGCTTTTGCTAGAAGTTACCATCTCCCAGAGATTACCCTTTTGTTCTTTATCCTCCCTGCTTACCCACAGAGCTGGCAAAATCTTTGTTTATCCTCCTTAGAACTTCATAAGGCAAGTTCCCCTTCCTCCCACCAATGAGCTCCTGCAATTGGGCAGAGTTATGGAGTTGAGGGGCTGTTGCTTTTCTCTAGTTAACACTGGATATTTGGGCTAAAACAAGATTCCCATAATGCAGTGTGTTGTTGTTCAGTCGCACAGTCGAGTCCGTTCGCGACCCTGTGGACCAGATCACACCAGGCCTTCCTGTCTTCCTCCATCTTCTGAAGTTGGCTCAACTTCATGTTCGTTGCATCTATGACACTATCTAACCATCTCATCCTTTGCCGCCCCCATCTTCTTTGACCTTCAATCTTTCCCAGCATCAGGGTCTTCCCCACTGAGTGCTCCCTTCTCATTTGGTGGGCAAAGTATTTGAGCTTCAGTTTCATTATCTGGCCTTCCAGGGAACAGCCAGGGTTGATTTCTTTTAGGATTGACTGATTTGATCTTCTTGCAGTCCGAAGGACTCTCAAGAGTCTTCTCCAGCACCATAGTTCAAAAGAATCTATTCTTCGGCGCTCGGCCTTCCTTATAGTCCAGCTCTCGCAGCCATACATGACTACTGGGAATACCATTGCTTTGACCATGCGGACTTTTGTTGGCAGGGTGATGTCTCTACTTTTTATCATGCTGTTTAGGTTCGCCATCGCTTTCCTCCCAAGGAGCAGGCGTCTTTTAATTTCATGGCTGCTGTCACCGTCTGCGGTGATCTGGGATCCCAGGAACGTGAAGTCTGTCACTGCTTCCATGACTTCCCCTTCTATTTGCCAAGGAGTGATGGGGCCGGATGCCATGATCTTAGTTTTTTTGATGCGGATGCAGTGTGAGCAACCCGCTAATGCAGAGAAATCTGAAAGGGAGGGGAAAACCCTTTACAATCTGCTGTGGAGATTTCGCAGTTCTTCTTCAGAGGGAACTTCTCCTTCATATCCCTTTCTGTTGTCCACTGTTGTTCATTGCTTCTTTTGGTCAGTGGTTAGTGCTTAGGATTGGGATACTCGGTTAATATACCAGAGTTTGTCCAGTCATAGAAGCATGATACTGACTACAGTAAATAAATCTCCCAAGAAGTATATTGCAAAAAAGGTAAACTTAGATTTATTCAATGTTTAGTACTAAGGACGGCGGAAGACAGGAAGGCCTCACGTGATCTGGTCCATGGGGTCGCAAAGAGTCGGACTCGACTGTGCGACTGAACAACAACAGATGTACTAAGCAGGAGCTTGGTCCCCAAACACAAAGGGGACCTAGGATCCTAGTCCACCTAGAGTCCACCAATAGCACCATTGGCGGGAAATTCAAACCCTCCAATAGGGACAAAGGTGTGCCGGGTGGAGTGTATCTAGTTGGCCTTGCGGGGCCGTTTTTCCTTGTCTTGTCGTGAAGTGCAATAAATGCGTCTGAACGCACGTCGTAGTCCGAGTACTCCATGTGTCGAGCCCAGTACTTTTCATTCAAGTAGATTCAGTTCACAGTCAGGTTGCAGATGAAAGGAGAGAGAGAACCCTAATCTAAAGAGTCCTTTCCCTATCACAGATGGCCAGCTTTTTCGGCATCATGTGTGCAGGTGTATGAGGGCACTGTCTCTACAGAAGAGGCCTGTGGAAACTGAGGGAGGACAGAGAGACCGGGGGAGGGGCGGTCAGAGGGCAGCTCCCAGGTTTAAGACAGAGAGAAGCATCTCATTCAAAGAGAGAACACCTAGACACCCTTAGAGTCCCTCATTCCTCCACTGAGGACAGTCTTTTACGACTGACTAGCCTATGGACAAGGGAACCCAGTGGCTCAAGTGGTTAAGACGCTGAACTGCAGGCTGTGGAAGGTCGGTAGTTCAGCAGTTCGAGACCCGAGTGTGCCGCAAGACGGAGTGAGCGCCCGTCTCTAGTCCCAGCTCCTGCCAACCTAGCAGCTCGAAAGCAAGAAATTGCAAGTAGATAAATAGGGACCACTTCGGTGGGAAGGGAACAGCGTTCCGTGCGCCTTGGTGTTTCGTCATGCCGGCCACATGACCACAGAAACGTCTTCGGACAGTGCTGGCTCTTCGGCTTGGAAACGGAGAGGAGCACCGCAACCCTAGAGTCGGATTCGACTGGCTTTCGAGCAAGGGGGAACCTTTAGCTTTACCTCAAAACAAGCTTTTCTTGAAAGGGGGATTAGTGCTTCAAAGGGGAGGGTTCCCCCACAGATCTCACTGTACACTTTGTGGAGGGAGCGTGACTTTGACAGATGGTTCTCCTTCAGGCGCCCTGCCCTGCAGTTTCATTACCTTTCTCTGTTTCAGTTCGGCAGTGTCATATTTTCTGATGAGGATAAAGATGAGAAGGTAATCAGTACTACAGACTCTGGTGAAGGAAAAGAACAGAGGTACGTCATCCCAAGGCAGAGTTCACAGGAAAGGTAATTGAAAATCCTGAGCTTTTATGACGGAAAGGGCCAGGGGTGAAGGAGACCTGAAGCAATCTTTTTTTGGGGGGGAGGGGCGGTAGCAGAGGGGAATGCAGCAGCCTCTTTTAGGAGTTTCTGCACTGGGAAACTTTGAAAGACATGCATGCTAAAAAAGAATCTGGTAGAGCCCTAATGGGCCCTTTTAAAGACTGAGCAGTTTGGGATGATGAGAGGGTTCATTTGAGACTTCTCATCCTTTTCACTCTGTCATAGTCATTGTTTCTTAAGTTGGGGGAAAAATAGATACACATGCAGCCTTTTAAAAGATTACCTAAACATGAAATCAGAATTGAATACGGGATGTTAAGATGTTGTCTCAAAAACTGAAAGACAAACCCTGCATTATATTGCAAAATGGATTTCAAATTACTGGGATTCTAAAAATAATAAAGTTGCAGCATAGTCCATGAGCAACTTGAACTGAGCCTCTATTGCTGGCTGGGGTTAATGACACCATCACTCCATAGCAGTCTAGCTTTGGGTCTGGCTAGGGATGTGAAGAAGGAGAAGGAAAGGAGTGGATGGTATATGGGTTGATTCAGTGTGCAGGTCAAACAGGAGAGTAAGAGTCAGTGGCCCAGTAAATGAAGTACAGGACAAACTGATATTACTAAAATTCAGGGGTCATTTTGTAGAAAAAGAGGTGCAGGAGCTCATTAGCATAACTCATTAGCATAACTTATTTGCATATGCTGGAAGTGTGTCACTGGAAGTGTGTCAGAAGGTAACACCCACCGCTCAGGCTCCACTGGACTGTTTTGGATTGCCAGCTATTGGGGGGATGGGGGACATGCAGATCTGTCCTCAAAGAGGAGGGAGAGCTTGTACTGAATAAAACTTGGTCTTAAAGGTGCCACTGGACTGTTTTGGGCCGGGGGGCCGGGGGGGGGCTCTGCAACTTACCTGGCTGCTTCTTGCTCTGACGGAGGGCTGATGGGAGCAGGGGGTGTGGCTTGTTGCTTGTGCCCGCCCCCGAGCTCTTTACTGCCGGAGCTCCGCTCCTGTGCGCTCCTGCAGGAAATGACCCCTGCTAAAATTGCACCTAGTCCTGGGGTTATGTTTGCACTGACCAGTATTACTGCCTTGGAAGGATCTAATCATTTCAAACACTGAAACATAGCACTGTTTTTTTTTTCAGTGCTGGTCTTTCCTCCATGTGTGAGTCTGGGACTATTTCCCTTATTCCCCCCACCCTTTAAAGACACCGGGTACAGTCCTTGCCCTATCACATCTAATGTCCCTGATTATAATACTTAATCCCTGTGTTAAATACTGGGTTCAAGACGCATTGCAGTGAACAGCTCTACTTTATTAAGTGATTTCAGGAACAGGACTGAAGACTCCAGGGCAACGGCCCTGTTTAAATAGCATGCAAAAACCACACCCAACTCCCAAGGATAGGCTATTTACATAACATTAGTTCCTCATTGATCACCTCCAGAGTCCTGGTGGGCTATTGTTCTAGAGCTCCAAGCTCAGCCAGTCTCTGGTAGATAGTCCTGGAATGATCCAGTCCTAATACATAACACCCTGATTACGGCTGCACCAAGGGATTTCATCCTCCACTTGCAAGGTCAGACAGGAATGCTTACAAACAAGAAATCCTCTCTCATTCCTACAGCCTATTGCTTGATATGGTAGGTTTGGATTTTGACTTGCAAGGCAGAGCGCAGAGACGATGTCCCTTGCGGGAAGATTTTGGGATGAGAGGATGGCAAACGAGCAGGCGAAGGAAAAAAGGTCAGACCATCTAAAACCCAGCAGGCATAGACTGCTCTTTGAGCAAATTGTTACTGATAATCACATGGGCCATTGCCACAGTGTGCACTGAATCCCATCCCTGAGTGTTCCTGTCTATTACTCTGCTTCAAGGTTTTCTCATGAACATTGTTGAGAGGTATGAGCTTCCCACAATTGGTCTGCTCAGGTTGTCCTCTTTCTCACCATTGTGCCCATGTTCACCTGACGTAGCTAGAGACTTCTCCTCTCCCCTTTTAATTCTGAATGTGCATGATTGTACATAAGAAGAACCCTGCTGGATAAGACCAGCACTCCATCTAGTCCAGCATCCTGTTTCAAAGAGTGGTCACCTGGCGGTTCTGGTGGGACAACAAACAACGTTTGGAAACCCAGACCTTACACTGATGTTGCATCCTAGCACTGGTATTCAGAAGTTTGCTGCTCTAAGTATGGAGATTTCCTTTACTCACCATAGCTAGTAGTCTTTCATTGACCTATTCTCCATTAATCTGTCAATTTACCCTTTAAAGTAATCTGTTCTTATGACCAGTGTTCCCTCTAAGCTGAGTTAGTGTGAGCTAGCTCACAGTTTTTTAGCCTCTGGCTCACACATTTTTGTCTTAGCTCAGGAAGGAGGGCTCCAGAGCAAACTTAATTTATGCAGTAGCCAAATTGCTCACTCACAGCTTTAATGCCAGTTGCTCACAAAGTAGAAATTTTTGCTCACAAGACTCCACGGCTTAGAGGGAGCATTGCTTGTGACCATCACTATATCCACTGGCTGCAAATTCCATTAGACTTATGCAGTTAATCCTCACAGACACTATTAATTTCAGGGGGATACTTTTGTGTAGAGAGGTAAAACCAGCTGTTTTATGATCACAGGACTTTACTATCGCATAATCCCACTACAGGGCTTCAGTTTTCGGGGGGGGGGATGTTGTTCATCTTATGGTGGTGGGGTAAATACAAAGATGGCTAAGGGTTTTTTCCTGATATGAGACCTGAAGTGGGACAACCCCTTGTCATCAAGGACAGGCAACTGACAGTATAACAGTATAGCATTATAATGGTCTATCTACCAGTTCTTCTGAATTCTGAACTTTTATTTTCTGCAAGTCTCAAACACCAAAACTTAACAGGCTTAGACACTCAGTCTAAACTCTCTTTCTCATAACCACACAGGCTAAACTCTCTTGCTCATAGCCACACAGGCTAAACTCTCTTGCTCATATAGCCACACAGGCTAAACTCCCTTGCTTCCTCTGTCATACAGACTCTCACAAAAACTCTCCACACTTGTCTCTTCAAGAACAGAGAATCACCTCAGAGACACCCCTCCTCCCATATTCTCAGTCATCAGCCAATCACATCACACTCATCTCCCTCTATCACTCTCCTTACATTACTGCAGTCACACTAAACATTTAAAGAAACACACAGGGCGATTTCTCACTAGAGCTGCCTCGCAGCACAGCGCCGTTTGCCTCGACACAAACATGTCAATTTCACACCCGAGGCTGCGGGGCTGCATTTGACTCGGGGCTTCGCCCAATTTCCTCCGCAGTTTCATGATCCTCAAAAACCAGGATCACGAAACTGCGGAGGAAATTGGACGAAGTCCCGAGTCAAAATGCAGCCCCAGAGCTTCAGGTGTGAAATTGACATGTTTGTGTCGAGGCAAACTGCGCTGTGCTGCGAGGCAGCTCTAGTGAGAAATCGCCCACAATCTTTGGAGGCTATTTTACCTGTCAGGGGCAGGACAGCTTCCTGTCCATCATGGACAAGCACCTCTCCCAAGACACACATTCCCTCAAATACAAATGAGGACTCATCATAATGAAAAGTGACAGGAAAATTTTTGTTAACAGGCCTAGTTCCAGTTTCTGGTGTTAACTATTAAAGCATGTGATAAAAAGCTTTAAAATGTGATAAACACTAAGGCCACCTCTTTTAATGGTTATAATCCAGACAGGAAACAAAACCAGCAAATAATTTCTTCCCCCCCCCCACTTTGAAAGTGAGTGGAGAAAAGGGATAAAAGAAGTTCCATGCTGTTACTAAAGTTGTTACATCACTACTATTGCCCTGTTCTCATACTGACACTGAAAATTAAGGTTGGTCAGCAAAGCAAAGCTGGGGGAAACACAAAAAGTAGATTATGTGGCAAAACAAACAAACAAAAAAGCATATGGAAGCTCCATTTTTTAAAAAAAATCCAGTTTTGACACAAGGCTGGAGCAAAAACTCCATGTTAAAGTTTTTGTTGTGGTTGTTTAGTCACATAGTCAACTCCGACTCTTTGCGACCCCATGGACCACATCATGCCAGGTCCTCCTGTCTTCCATCATCCTCCAGAGTTTGCTAATCCACATTTGTTAAAACACCATGGTTTCACCAATTAAAAATAAAACAACATATTTATGTACTAGGAATAAGGCCCGTTGTGGAAATACATACAATGAGCTCTAGAAAGAGGCTCTGGGTGGGTGCCCTGGTCTTTGGCACTCAGCGTCAATTTGCTGCGGTGACCTCAGAAGGGTATAATGACACAGAGCTTACCGTTTTCTTCAGGGGAACTGATCTCTTCCATCTGAAGAGCAGTTGTAATTCTGAGTGATCTCCAGCCCTCCCCTGGAGATTGGCAACAGTGATTTCCCAGAGGAAATGGCTGGTTTGGAGGGTGGAGTCTATGGCATTGTACCTGCCTGAGGTCCCACCCCTCCTCAAATCCCACCCTCTCCAGGCTCCACCCCTCAAATCTCCAGGAATTCCCATACCTAAAGTTGACAACTTTATCTCCTCCCCTCTCAGCAGCCTCTTCCTAGGCAAAGTTCTGTCTTTCTCGTTAGTGGGGAGCAAAGCAGCTTACTTCATTCTCCTCTTCCGGTTTGTGATCTGTACAGCAACCCCGCAAGGTAGGTTAGGCAGAAAGTCTGTGGCTGGTCCAAAATTACCCAGGCAGCTTCCATAGGGAGGCTCCTGTTGAACAGGAGCAAGCAGCTAGGGCTAGTGAAGTAATGCCAGTCAGGAGGCATGAAGTCACCCTGAGAGTGCTGGCAGGCCTAGGGTTGCCAACAAAGACAGATTGATGCAAAGGAGGATGGGAAAGTCTCCATATCTCTATTTTGCCTTAAATTGGTTTTTTAAAAATGTGTTTTTATTCTATCACAATATTGTTATTACATTACAATTTAATTCCAACATTTTTGATACTTCTTTTACCCCTATTTTTCCCTCCCTCCCTAAATTGGTTTTGATGCCAGCAGAGTGAGAAAATGCCAGAGGCTCTGGATGGGTGCCCCATGGTAAATGGACAATTCCTAAAGATTTTCCAAAACACTACTCTGTCCATATTCATTTTCTACACTCACAATGTCCCCTGCCAGAACACAACACATCCCCAGCACTTTGAATTAGCACCAGAGCTTTAAGAACTCCCCTACTGTCACCTGGAGATTGGCAACAGCTTTTTTGGAGGGTGGGGTCTATGGCATTATATCTGTCTGAGGTCCCCCTCTTCCTCCTCCTAAGACCTCACCCTCAGCAGGCTTCATTCCTAAAATATCCTGGAAGTTTCCAACCTGGAGCTGGCAACCCTATGTCCTTTCCAGGAAATCATCAGCCTACCTTTATCTGCCTGTCTGACTTCAGATTTACATCTCCCCCCTCCCCAGCCTCTGCCTAGGGAAAGGGCAATCTTTCCCTATAGTGGGAACCAAAGCAGCTGACATCATTCTCCTCTCCCCTGTATGATCTACACAACAACCCTGTGAGGTATGTTAAGGTAGAAAGTCTGTGAATGGTCCATAATCCCCCTGGCAGCTTTTATAACATGAACCTGGGACCTGCACACCATCCTCTGAAGCGCTCCCAGGTACATATCTGTGGCAGTAATGGGGTGACTGCTGGCACCTTTTCCTATCATTTTTTGCCTTGCTTGTGGTGTGATCTGTCTTTTTTGTGGTGTGGCATGGTTGTGTTATTGGGTTTGTTTCTTTTGAAGGGGAAGTGATGTGTTGTGGGTGAGGACATACTTTACCTCAGAATATACCAGGTCGCATATGCAAATGGGGGGGGGGAGTGAGCTGTGGAATGGAGTGAAGTCCAATCAGCTTCCATATGCAAATGACCTTGAAATGCTGGCCCAATCAGAGAAGAGTGGCCTAGGCTGCAGTGGGTGGGAGAGAACTCAGGCAACGCAGCCAGTGGATAGAGACACCTTGTGATTGACATATCACAGAGCCAACTGATTTTGGCGGGCATAGAATGTTGCCATGTGAAAATGCTTTTATATATAAGGACAGGATATAGCTCCATTAATATGGAAGGCACTTACAGACTAACATAGCACTTAATTGACCTAACCTGAAATCTCTAACCTCTGGACTGGATTTATTCTGTTCGGTATTACCAGAAACCCTCATTTGACCAGGTGCTCCAAGGAATGTGACTCGTTTTACTTATATGAGCCATTGACTGCAAACATTATTTAATGATCCTCTGTTACGTATCACCTTGGTAAACAGATCTTCTACCTTCTTTTTGACAGGGCTTATATGCCTTTCTTTTTTCTCTGCTGTCAAGTTACAAGTGACAACAGGGTTTTCAAGACAAGAGATGTTCAGCCAGAGCTGGTTTGCCATTGGCTGCCTCTGGCAACCCTAGACTTCCTTGACAATCTCCCATTCAAGCACTAACTAAGGCCAATGCTGCTTAGCTTCTGAGATCTGATGAAATCAGGTCACCCTGAGTTATTCATGTGTCATCGGCAGAAAAGTCAAAAGGTACCACTTGCCCACACGTGGAAAACTAATACCTATTTCCCTACTATGCTGCTGGTTAAAGGAAGAACCGCTTACTTGGATATATATCATTTGAAATTGATGAGACCTGCTTTGGGATGTGACACATAAACTTGTTTCCTTTTTGGAACACTGTGATCTGCGAGACAGAGCTCCATCACCTCCTGAAATCTATTTTGCCCAAGTCGGAATCACTCTACTATGCTCACCCCCTCCCTGAGGCTACTTTCCATCAGCCTTTGGTATTGACTTTTTGTTGGGTGATAGTGAGATATTGAAAAAAATGGTATTTAGCAGAGATAATATAGCCCAGCAGAGCCTGAGTAAAAAAATACAGACTGAGAGTCCATGTGTGATTAAAATATAAAGTTTGTACTAAATTCTAGCATGGGGAAGGGTAACTGAGATGAAAATAACAACAGAGCTAATCGGCTACATCCTTACACTACAAAGACAAAACTAGAAGAGAGCAATTATGGCTACTCTTACTTCTTCTTGAGAACAGCAAACAAAGATGGGAAGAGGAGCCATAAAATGCTAAAACACTTTGACACTTTCGTCCCAATCAAACTCCTAGATCAGGGAGAAAATTCCTGGGCTTCCTACATCTAAAGAACATTGGTTACATGAGAAACATGTGACTCCCTGTGAGTAACATAAACAAACATTTAACCCCAGATATACTGAGTGTTTTCAACTTGTAATACCCAACACTTATTCCAGGAGCTCTTTGGTCAGATAAGCAGGATCAGAAAGAAAGTGCTAGAGTGGTCCAAGATAGTGCTGCCCCTAGAGTCATTGCCTGGTGCCATTTTAAAGTAATTTCATTTTACCTGCCCCCATTCCAAGAGACAAATGGAAGAGGCAGATTTTAACCAATACTCATGCCAGTGATATATATGCAAACCATGCAGAATATTACTATCGGGACACCAGGAAAGAAAAGTCTAAATGAATGGGCTGGTCCATGGAATTGTCATTCTCTAAGTGCCTTTCTATACAGGTTTTCAGCATAAGAAATGCGCATTGTCAACTCATTTCATTGTGTGGCATCCAGATGGCTTCCCTCAGAGCAACAGTTGTGTTACGGGGAGTCTGGCGTTTGCCCAGCATGCAAATTACAATATTTTGCCACCAGAGACATGCAATTCTTCCCTCATCTACTGCCTCAGGAGTGCCTACGGTTGCTATGCAGAATGTGGTCACATTTGTTTGTTTGTTTATCTATATATGTTATTTATAGCCTGTTTTTTTCCCCACTGAGACTCAAGGCAGGTTACGTAATGTAAGTTAAATAGAATCAAAAGGATGGGACATCCAATAAAATGGTGCAATAGAATTTGAACGGCAGAAATGTGAAAACAAGTAGAAATCTGAAACCTCTGAAACAAACCTGGGACATAGCATGAACATTTAAACATGCTGCATTAAATGATACAGAACCCAGTAAATATAGTCCACAGTCCATGTCCTTTAGCCACCGCATCTTTCTGAACAGGACAGTTCTATTGCATAATTTGCAGCAGGGGTCATTTCCTGCAGGAGCGCACAGGAGCAGAGCTCCGGCAGTAAAGAGCCCAGAGGGCGGGCATATGCAAAAAGCCCCACCCCCTGCTCCCAGCGGCCCTCAGTCAGAGGAAGAAGCAGCCAGGTAAGCTGCAGAGCTCCCCCCAGCCCCCCGGTCCAAAACAGTCCAGTGGCACCTTTAAGACCAAGTTTTATTCAGGTACAAGCTCTCCCTCCTCTGTGAGGACAGATCTGCGCGTTCCCCCCCCCCAACAGCTAGCAATCCAAAACAGTCCAGTGGAGCCTAAGCGGTGGGTGTTGCCTTCTGACACACTTCCGGTGATGTCCGGGGGTGTGGCATATGCAAATAAGTTATGCTAATGAGTTATGCTAATGAGCTCCTGCACCTCTTTTTCTACTAAATGACCCTTGGTTTGCAGAACGCCAGGAGAGAGGAAGTTCTCATAACCTCATCAGGCAGGCCATTCTACAAAGTGTGTGTGTGGGGGGGCCCTGCAACAGAGAAGTCACATGTATGAGAAGTCGTTGATTTTGACCATCTGCAAGGTGGCAGCTGTAGAAGGCCCTGCTCAGATGAGCGAAGCTGCTGTGGCAGAGCTTTGTAAATAATAGTCAGTACTTTGAAACTCATGTCCGAGTGTGGTGCCTGAGACAGGAAAGAGCAACATTCCTCCTGTGCTCATGAGAACTTTTTAGAAGTTTAGGGACTGAGCATTCTCTCGTTGCATATAAGCATAGGAGCATCCACATGGTATTTTTAGCTAAAGGTAAAGGTTCTCTTGCTCGAAAGCCAGTTGAGTCCGACTCTAGGGTTGCGGTGCTCATCTCCGTTTCCAAGCCGAAGAGCCTGCGCTGTCCGAAGACGTTTCCATGGTCATGTGGCCGGCATGACTAGACGCCGAGGTGCACGGAACGCTGTTACCTTCCCACCGAAGTGGTGCCTATTTATCTACTTGCAATGTCTTGCTTTCGAACTGAGCTTTTTTCGGAAGGGGAAGAAAGAAGTAGCTGAAAGAATCCTTATAGAATTCCTTTTCCCTTGACAGCTCAAAAACAAAGGAGAGTCAGTCTTCACTGGCTATCCTTACCTCTCAGAAGTCAGAGTTTGTTTCAGCGGTGACTGACATGAGAACCACAGAATCTTCTTCCAGTCTGCAGTCACTGATGGAAAAACTCCAGCAAGAGAGCTGTAAGTTGAAATTCTTCTCCTTTGCAAAAAGATGTGGCATTGGCTGGTAGATCAAAGGGTCACACGTGTGCAATGTATGTACACAAACCAGAGGTCATTTCGGGGGGGATCGGGGGGGATCGCAGTCCCCCCGGGGGAGGTACGGGGGGCGGGGTACATGACAAAGCCCCGCCCCCTGCTTCCGGCTGCCCCGCTTCCGGCCCTCATTCAGCCAGGAGGGGCTTGGCGGGGCTTCCTCGCACTCCCGCCGGCCTTGCAGGTCCACCGCCGGGCCCCTCATGGGGCTCGGCAGTGGAGCTGCAAGGGCGGCGGCGGCCGGGACCGTTGGGGGTGGGGTGTGTGGCCTTATGACACACTTCCGGTGATGTCAGGGTGTGTGGCATATGCTAATGAGTTATGCTAATGAGTTCCCCTAGCTCTTTTTCTACGAAACGACCCCTGACACAAACACCCCAACAGTTTTAGTGTCATCCAGGCTAACCCCTTGAACTGGCTAGCCTATGATAGAGCAGCTGTTGAGAAAATACAGTTCCCGTGCAAAATCTCTTTTATCAAGACGAATAAAAAATAATGCAACACGTCGCGCAAGCGTTCAGGTTTCCACAGATCTCTTCATCAGGCTGGACTATAAAAAGCAAGAAATGGAGTTGGCAGCGGAATCTTAAGGCTACGGTCCTGAGACCTCTCTGCATCTTTTGTAGGATGCTTCGTTGATTTCAAGAGGGTGTGGCCAGCTGGTATCTAGATGCTGCTCTCGGCTTGCTGGGAAGCAGAACCAAAAACTGATACTTGTTCTTTCAGGGCTTGTTCTTTCAGGGGAAAGGGCTTGTTCTTTCAGGAATTAGAGCCATTTCCTGTGCAAGGAAAGAGAGGGAAGGTCTGTCCTATTACGTTACCTCTTCAAGGCCGTCCCCTTATTGCAGTTATGTCTTGTATCTCCTAGCACCAGTGTAGCTATAGGCTATTCACATATAAGACCAGGCTGTGTACTTTAGACAGGCCACCCAAATCTCATCAGGTCTCTTATTCCACCAGCAGCAAATCACGCAGTAGCAGCCATTCTCAATTGTGCCACTTGAGATTGCTGCTGGAAGCTTGCAGATTTGAAGACCCTCTCCACACATCAAATATCTCTAGGCCTAAGAACCTAGGTCTCCAAGAACTGGGATTTCAGTATGTAAATCTTCAGTCTGAGTGTAGAAGGATACCTTTAACCAGAGGTCATTTCGGGGGGGATTGCAGTTCCCCCGGGTGAGGTACGGGGGACGGGGCACATGACGAAGCCCCGCCCCCTGCTTCCGGCCGCCCCGCTTCCGGCCCTCATTCAGCCAGGAGGAGGCAGGAGAAGAGAGAGGGTAAGTTGCTTCCTCCCTGCCTCTCCCCACCCCTGCCTGCCTGGGGCCAGGGAGGGCCTTCGCGGGGCTTCCTAGCACTCCCGCCGGCCTTGGAGGTCCACCGCCGGGCCCCTCATGGGGCCCGGCAGTGGAGCTGCAAGGCC
>NW_015162059.1:13628-15222 GCF_001447785.1 Gekko japonicus
CTTGGGCAAGCCGTAGTTCTGTCAGAACTGTTCTTGAAAAAGAGCAGTTTCTGTCAAGAGCTCTCTCAGCCCCACCTACCTCACAGGGCGTCTGTTGTGGGGAGGGGAAGGGAAAGGAGTTTGTAAGCCGCTCTGAGACTCCCTTGGGTAGTGAAGGGCCCTTACAATCCGCCCGGTGGCTCAAGTGGTTAAGACGCTGAACTGCAGGCTGTGGAAGGTCAGTAGTTCAGCAGTTCGAGCCCCGGGTTGCCGCATGACAGAGTGAGCTCCCGTCTCTAGTTCCAGCTCCTGCCAACCTAGCAGTTCGAAAGCAAGACATTGCAAGTAGATAAATAGGTAGCACTTCGGTGGGAAGGTAACAGCGTTCCCTGCGCCTTGGTGTTTAGTCATGCCGGCCACATGACCACGGAAACGTCTTCGGACAGCGCTGGCTCTTCGGCTTGGAAACGGAGATGAGCACCGCAACCCTAGAGTCGGATTCGTCTGGCTTTCGAGCAAGGGAACCTTTACCTTTACCATCCCCCGCACATTATTTCGTGCGTGTGACCGGGACCTATGTAACTTTGCCTTTTTATCAGCATAAGCAACAAATGGCATCCGTATTTTCTAGGGGTGTTTTTCAGTTTCAACTGCCTGTCTGGCATAAGTATCCACACGACGTAATCTTCAGCATGTTGCCCCTGCACATTATCTCGTGCGTGTTACCGGGACCTATATAACTCTGCCTAGGCATGATATATTTATTTTTATCAGCATAAGCAACAAATGGCATCCGTATTTTCTAGGGGTGTTTTTCAGTTTCAACTGCCTGTCTGGCATAAGTATCCACACGACGTAATCTTCAGCATGTTGCCCCTTGGCCACCTTCTGGTGTTTCCCTTCTTTTTCTCCAATATTTCTGGAACCTGCTGTGATCCAGCGTTTTCCTTCACTGTGAATGGGGAGGTGTGGATATCTGCAGGCCCCCATCTGGTGCCATTTTCCTTTCCCATTTCCTCATGCTCTCCATTCCCCCTCTGCCAGTGAGATTTTTACTATTTTTAAAAAGTTTTGGGAGTAGATATATTGCTATAAAACCATAGTGTTGTACCTGTTTCTGGGTGTGTGTTTTTAAAAGCCAGTAAAAAGCCTTCAGCCAGCACGGGGCTGTGGAATGGTGGGCACAAGGGAATGAGAGTCACCCAGTGTAGATAGTCTGTTGCCGCGAAGAAGAAGACGAAGAAGAAGAGGAGGAGGAGGAGGAGATTGGATTTATACCCCATGGCCCTTCACTACCTGAAGGTGTCTCAGCACGGCTCACAAACTCCTTTCCCTTCCCCTCCCCACAACAGACACCCTCTGAGGTAGGTGGGGCTGAGAGAGCTCTTGACAGAAACTGCTCTTTTTCAAGAAGAAGAAGAGATTGGATTTATATCCTGCCCTTCACTACCCAAAGGAGTCTCAGAGCGGCTCACAAACTCCTTTCCCTTCCCCTCCCCACGACAGGCACCCTGTGAGGTCGGCGGGGCTGAGAGAGCTCTTGACAGAAACTGCTCTTTTTCAAGGACAGCTCTTATCAGAACTATGGCTTGCCCAAAGTCACCCAGCCAGGTGC
>NW_015162059.1:15377-24700 GCF_001447785.1 Gekko japonicus
AGGCGGAGCTGAGAGAGCTAGATGAAGAAGAAGAGATTGGGTTTATAGAAGAAGAAGAAGAGATTGGATTCATATCCCACCCTTCACTACCCAAAGGAGTCTCAGAGCGGCTTACAAACTCCTTCCCCTTCCCCTCCCCACAACAGACACCCTGTGAGGTCGGTGGGGCCGAGAGAGCTCTTGACAGAAACTGCTCTTTTTCAAGAACAGCTCTTATCAGAACTACGGCTTGCCCAAGGCCATCCAGCCAGGTGCAAGTGGAGGAGTGGGGAATCAAACCCGGTTCTCCCAGATTAGAGTCCGCGCACTTAATACTACACCAAACTGAATGTCTCTGCATTTGCAGTGGCACTGAGTCCACAATGGGGAATTGTCCCCATTTGGAAGCAGCCGACATCTTTCACTTCCCTCACAAAGGAGACACCATTTGTCTTTATACTCTGGTTTTTTTAAAATTCCACATCCCAATCATGTTGGTCAATGGCTAAGCAGCAGTTTGCATGTGAAACACAGACAACGGATAATTTTTAGCTAAAATATGGAGACGACATTAAAAAATAGAATCTATCAAGAGGACTGATTTTACAGTGAAACGAATAGCATCCTTGTATGATGTCGAATCCTTAACCACAGGATTTCCCTGAAAAAGTTTTTATTGGCAAGTATTAACATGCTCTATGTTTCGCCTTTCAAAAGCAGTCGACACGAGTAATGCTGCGGATTACTGGAAAGTTGTTCAGTCTGGTTTTAGCCTTGGGCAGCCCTCCTCTGGGAAAGGACCATGGATGCCTGTTCCGTTCGCGGAAGAATACAAAAGGTAAGTGCCCCACAGCACGGAAGCATTGTGAGAGGTCAGCCCCAGAGTAAGCGTTGCTCCTGTCACCTTTGCATGACTTGGATCCTAACGACATGCTACGTTTCCCCCAGATAAATCTTGAGTCAGGTCACAGATGTGTTCTGGAAAACACCAGTCTTCCTAGCCATTGGGGGGGGGGGCTGATCCAGATTGGGGAGCGTGGCGTGTGGGGAGATGGGGCTTGGTGACTGTACCAGCACACACGCAGTCTGCAGTGCGGCAAATGGCAGCTCCCCGGGTCTATTTCAGGTTAGGGAAACAGTGCAGGCAGAGAGGTCGAACCCTCCCACTGACCTCAGTCCCAATCCAAGTTGGGCTCAGGCATGCCTGGGAATAGCAGTTCTCAACATTTCATATCTTATGGGCTCTTTTTGTAGCAGGAACTCCTCTGCATATGAGGCGACACACCCCTAATGTAGCCAATCCTCCAAGAGCTGACAGTAGCCCCTGTAAGAAGAGCTCTGTAAGTTCTTGGAGGATTGGCTACATTAGGGGGGATGTCGCGGCTGTCGCCTGATATGCAAAGGAAGTTCCTGCTACGAAAAGAGCCTGTTATGCCCCACCAGTCTCACCATCAAAAAACCTGGGTCCCACCAGGGCTATTTTGGGGCAGGAACGCACAGGAATGGAGTTCCAGCTGGCTCCCGAGTTGGCCACACCCAGCAGGAACTCATTAGCATAATAGGCCACACCCAACAGCAGAAATTCATTAGGACTGGCTACGTTAGGGGTGTGTGGCCTAACATGCAAAGGAGTTCGTGCTCCCAAAAAAAGGCCTGGGTGTGAGAACAAACAAGGTAAACGGAATAAGAAGCAAAAGGTGGGTGTGGCTGGATGTCGACACTTCTGGTAACATGGGGGTGTGGCCTAATATGCCAATGAGCTGTGCTGTCAGGGGTGTGGCCTAATATGCTAATGGGTTCCTGCTGTTGGCTGTGGCCTATTATGCTAATGAGTTCCTGCTGGGCTTTTTCTACAAAAAGATCCCTGGTTCCCACCATGACAGAAACAAAAAGCCCACTTTCCCCAAGAATTACATGTTTACAGGCATCTTGCTATTATATTTATTATTTAGGGTAAGTTTTAAGGACATAAAAGTGCGGGAGTATTGTAGGGACCATTCCTGGTTGGTAGAGTCAGGAGGAAGCAACAAATCAGGCGCACTTGCTGGTGAGCAAGGGGAACAGACTATTGAGACACACACCGAATGTCTAAGGACACTGTCACTATGCCAAAAGATCGCAAATGGATAATCTGTGGCAAGTTGGCTTCTTCTTTTTCTTTACTAGTGAGCCCCTTGCCTTATCAGTCCTCTAGCCCACTTGTGGCTGCTGTTTTAGATGCTCTGTATGGTCCCTCAGTTTTCTATCTCTTTGCAAGAGGAATTTTTTCTCTCTAGGTGCACGTTTTCAGAGCGAACTTTTCTATCCTACTAGCCTGAGTGATCAACAATAAGGAGGCAGTCAGTGATGTAGTGGGATCTGAAACTCCGGCTCTCTATGGAGCAGTCATCTGTCATGCCTGTAGCTGTCCAGATAACAATGCATTATAAGGTTCCTGAAAGGCAGATCTTGGGGGGAAAGTCCAGCTGGGAATAGTATCTATCTGTTTGTCTTTTTGTCTGCCCGGCTGTTAAAATATTTATGTCCCATCTTTTCTTGTGGTTCAAGGTGGCTTACAGATCACATTTAAAAAGATCATGATTTATAAACCCACCCACCCCCAGATAACCTTCCCTCCTCTAAAAAAGAAGCCTGCAGTCAATGCTCCGTGAACAGGTCTAGCAAATAAATGGCACTGCAGCTCCATTATCTAGGTAGCTTGGTTCTTAAAAACAGCAGCCATCTGGTCATACAGATGTCAGTTGAGCACAACCTTTTATGGAGGTTTCAACATGTTAAACTTATGACCTCCCAAGGCAGTAGGGACTTTGTCAAGGCAACAGGCCATTTGCAGACATCTGCTAAAAGCATCTCTCTCTCTCTCTCTCTCTCTCTCTCTCTCTCTCTCTCTCTCTCTCTCTCTCTCTCTCTCTCTCTCTCTCTCTCTCTCTCTCTCTCTCTCTCTCTCTCTCTCTCTCTCTCTCTCTCTCTCTCTCTCTCTCTCTCTCTCTCTCTCTCTCTCTCTCTCTCACACACACACACACACACAGAGCCAGCATCCTGCAAACAATCCTTTATATATTTTCCATCCAGACCTCATTATTTAAGAAGTAGCTGTTCAAATCACCTTACCTCAGAAGAAAGTCACTTTAACAGCATGCTTATCTTTTCTTAGCCAGTCTGGTGTGGTGGTTCAGTGCGCGGACTCTAATCTGGGAGAACCGGGTTTGATTCCCCACTCCTCCACTCGCACCTGGCTGGATGACCTTGGGCAAGCCGTAGTTCTGATAAGAGCTATCCTTGAAAAAGAGCAGTTTCTGTCAGAGCTCTCTCAGCCCCACCTACCTCACAGGGTGTCTGTTGTGGGGAGGGGAAGGAAACTGTAAGCCGCTCTGAGACTCCTCTGGGTAGTAAAGGGCCATGGGGTATGAATCCAATCTCCTCCTTCCTCTTCCTCTTCTTCTTCTTCTTCTTCCTCCTCCTCCTCCATCGGTTATTAAGTCCATTTGCTTAATCACCTTCTTCCACACTTCCGTCTAATCTTTCTCCTATTTGGTTCTTAACTTTCCCAGTTGGTTTGTTTTATTTTCTTTCCCTCCCTCCTGTTTTATTTTCTTTCCCTCCTCTCCATCTAATGAAGTCCAGTAAAAGGAGTCTCTGAATGGATGCAAGGACGACAGTTTGCCTATTTCGTGGTGTCTTCTCAGGCCTCTTGTTCACTAGAAAATTGCCAAAGGCCAATGTACACGTAGCAAATAAGGAGTGATTTAAAAAATGATAATAAAAATATACTACTGGTTGAAATAAGCCTTTAGCCGTGATAGTCTGACCCACAATCGAACAGTCATAAGACTTTAGATGGCTTTACATAAACACAGGGCTATTTTTGGGCAGGAACGCACAGGAACGGAGTTCCGGCTGGCTCCTGAGTTGGCCACGCCCACCAGGAACTCATTAGTATAATAGGCCACACCCAACAGCAGGAACTCATTAGGATTGGCTACATTAGGGGTGTGTGGCTTAACATGCAAAGGAGTTCCTGCTACAAAAAAGCCCTGGGTCTTGACAATAAACAAGGTAAACAGAATAAGAAGCAAAAGGTGGGTGTGGCTGGATGACCACATTTCTGGTAACATGGGGGTGCGGCCTAATATGCTAATGGACTGTGCTGTCAAGGGTGTGGCCTAATATGCTAATGAGTTCCTGCTGGGCTTTTTCTACAAAAAAAGCCCTGCATAAACAGCATTCTTTATAAGTCTTATGACTGTTTGATTGTGGGTCAGACTATCACGACTGTTGGCTTTATACTTGTTTAACTGATTGGGTCGTGTGTGTCCAGATTATTTTTTTTTAAAAAATAAGCCTTTGCCATTGTGATTCTTCCCTCCAAAATCTCACCTGTGCCTAATTGACTAACATCCCTTTTCAGATCACTGCATCGTTATTCTGGATGCCAGGGCTGGTCCCAGGTTTGGGGTGGGGGGCTTTCCCATCCCCCCTACCTGCTCAAGTGGTGTCCTCCCACTTGCAAGCCCTCCCCCCGCCCACTTTCAGTTTCTTTCACCACCTGCACACCCTTTCCCTGGCCATATTGGCCAGTATATGCAGCAGGGAGTGTTGCTGCCATTGCCGCCAGGGGTGCAAGCGTTGTGCACCCCTCCCCCCACATGCCCTCTCTCAATGACTCTCGGCAGACAGGTGCTGGGAAGGTATGTGGGTCCTGGGTCCTGGGTCCTGGAAGCTGCCCCACCTCAGGGCATGCCGATGTTGACCCTGCTGGGTGCTAAGTACATACTAATTGCTCCTGCCTGGTTGGCATCAGTGTTCCCTCTAAGCTGAGTTAGTGTGAGCTAGCTCAGAATTTTTTAGTCTCCGGCTCACACATTTTTCTCTTCGCTCAGGAAGGACGGCTCCAGAGCAAACTAATTTATGCAGAAGCCAAATCGCTTGCTCACAACTTTAATACCAGTAGCTCACAAAGTTGAATTTTTGCTCACAAGACTCCACAGCTTAGAGGGAACATTGGTTGGCATATACCAATTTTGAACCTAAATCTGGAGCAGCGATGTCAGACAGAACTTCTTTGGCTGGATGAATGTGATTCACCTTGTTTTGGTGTCAATACGTATCTACTAAAACGAGAGAGTGCGGTGACTCTAATCTGGGAGAGCCGGGTTTGATTCCCCACTCCTCCACTTGCACCTGGCTGGATGACCTTGGGCAAGCCATAGTTCTGATAAGAGCTGTTCTTGAAAAAGAGCAGTTTTTGTCAAGAGCTCTCTCAGCCCCACCTACCTCACAGGGAGGGGAAGGGAAAGGAGTTTGTAAGCCGCTCTGAGACACCCTTGGGTAGTGAAGGGCGGGGTATCAATCCAATCTCTTCTCTTCTTCTTCTTCGAATTCCACCCCAATACACTGCATGTGCATTGAGCTAATAGTTCCGTGATGTGTGTGTGGACTTATCTCTCATTCACAACTGTCTGCACTTCCCATAGGAACTTCCTAACCCTTGCCAATTCCAAAGGGATCTGTTACACCCCCTCCCAAACCTCTAACTTTTCCTGATCCCCTTACTTTCTCCTTCAGTTCTCTCTAGATGCAAAGTACATATTAACTGCCCCTGCTTAACAGGCACTCTTGCAGGTGTATACCAATTTTGAGCCTAACTCTGGAGCAGCTACGTTAAACTGTTCTCCTTTAGCTGGAAGAACTCTACGTTCCTGCCTTATGTTTTAGGAATCATGGCTGTATTTCAGCCATATGCCCCTCTGTAGGGTCAATTTATACGACAGGCTTCTAAACAAATAATGTCTAAGGCAACTTTTCCCCCCTCACACTTTCTTCCTCCAGGGATTCTACCATCAGAGACTCTTTAAAGATCGCCAGTGTACATCGTCAGGGCAAATTTGTCCGAATCCTCAACATTTTGTTGAACAAGGAGGTAGACCTCAGTGGCTACATCATCCAGCAATGGGTCGGAGGGTACCCAGTGTCTATCTACCGCTTCCCAAATGGCACTGTTCTACCTGCACAGCATCACATCACCGTAAGGAGCAGACACCCTTCTCACTTCCCAATCCTCAGTGTGACTTACAAAACAGGAGGTGATATCTACATGCATAAGAAACAAGACTGTGATTTGGGCTTGGCTCACTTCTTCAGGGGCGGATGAAGGCTCACCGGTGCCCTCAGCACTGACCCATCTTGGTGCCCCCCTCCTTTCCACACTGACCCCCGTCCATTTTAGTTGTCGACCTGTCTGACCAGATATACGATGCAGGTTGCAGCAATACAAAAATTTATTCATAGGATAACACAATAGACTGTACAAACTAAGCCAAGCTTGGGCTACATAAAGTTCTGCAAAAATGCAACACAACATCTGTTTTAATAAGGAGCTGCGGTGGCTCAAGTGGTTAAGACGCTGAACTGCAGGCTGTGGAAGGTCAGTAGTTCAGCAGTTCGAGACCCGGGTTGCCACATGACGGAGTGAGCTCCCGTCTCTAGTTCCAGCTCCTGCCAACCTAGCAGTTCGAAAGCAAGAAATTGCAAGTAGATAAATAGGGACCACTTCGGTGGGAAGGTAACAGCGTGCCGTGCGCCTTGGCGCTTAGTCATGCCAGACACATGACCACGGAAACGTCTTCGGACAGCGCTGGCTCTTTGGCTTTGAAACGGAGATGAGCACCGCAACCCTAGAGTCGGACTCGACTGGCTTTCGAGCAAGGGAACTTACCTTTACCTATCTATGTTAATATTTCGCAAGTTAAATGTATCAAATTTCCAATATTCATGAACTGAAAGGCATTTTTCTACATTTCATTTTCGCAAAATCACTGATAACATCCTCGAAATTAATATATCTCAGAATGTCTGCTTCAGTTGTTAATATACACAGTGAGTTGAGTCTTTCTTGAAGCATAACTGATCTCTTTGGGTTTTTTACATGTTTCAGTTGTGAGAAAGCCCTCTCTGTTGTGCACCCTTTTCCCCAACTTTGTGGTGCCCCCTTTGGCCCTGGTGCCCTAAGCACCTGCTTCGTCTGCTTCATGATGAATCTGCCCCTGCACTTCTTACTGACCAAATGGCCATTTCGCCCCCAATCCCACCTGAGTCTTTTACATCTGTCCCAAGATGTGAATGTCTCTTTCCCACTGAAATTAAAGTTAGCATTTTTATCTGATATGAGTGATGCAGGATCTCATTGTGTCACCCTCGATCTGCACACTACTACTGTAGAATAACGTAAAATGAATACAGTATTGTAAGATACTGACGGCCAACCTACATTACATGCAACAAATATTCTGAAGCCCCTCCCCGGGGGAGGGGTGTGTGTAAAAATGGCTTCTTTTCAAGCTAAGAAGGACGGTCAAGCTAAAGTTCCAGAGATGTAGTGTGGCTGATTCATCTGCACTGTTTTTTAGGTCTGGGCTCCAGGGGCCAACCTTGCTCAAGAGAAACCTTCAGATACATTCTTAGACTCACCGGGGTTTTTCAGAACAGGCCCAGACTGCACGACCAACCTCTGCAATTGCAGTGGCCAGGTAAATTGCTTTGTCTAACAGTTTGGGAAAAGATATACTGCTTTTTTCTTGCTTTTAAAACAGCCTGAGGAAGACTAAACTGTTATCACTGGGGTTATCACTGTTATCACGGGGTCACTGGCATTGCATCTCTGTGAACTTCAATATAAATGCATAAAAGAGATCATTAACAAGACATACTGAACATTCAGCAGGGGTGTATTCAGATTTCTGAGTTTTTCAATGAATCATGTTCTACTTTGCAGTGAGATAACTTAATATGTCTGTGCCGTTTTGGTCAGAGAAGGGCTTAATTAATCCTGGGGCTTTGCAAAAATCATGCTAGAGAACAGGAGTGTCTATATTGGGAAGGGTCTCTGATGCCAGTTTCGTGACATGTGGATAAGATAGTGTCAGGTCGCCCTGTCATAGGTCTGGAATGTGGAGGGGTGCCCTCCCGTTTTCAGTCTCAGCTCTCCCTGACTCACCATCTGTTTGCTATCTTATGCTTGACCTTGTAGATGCTCCAACTGCAGTTTTTCTCGCCTGGGAAAATTAACGGCTTTTGCTTTGCCTGCTTGCTTTGCCCCCACGCGCGAGATGTATCCATCGGCTCATGCGTACCGGGGGGGATGTTTGATTCTAGTATAAGTCAGAGGCCCTCGTATTGGCGGCCATTCGACCTGGGATTTCCCGCCGGAGCTTATCCCCCATATGGGGCCTCCTTTGAACCCCCGCTGGCCCCGTGGGTGACGGAGCGGTCAAAGGCGAGGAGTGGGTGCATGTCCCTGGATGAGGGACTGGAACTGGCCCACCGAATGGAGATGTCGGATCGAGAAAGGTGACAACTGCAAAGGGACCTGGAGGGCCTGTTCCATGCGATTCCGCAGTTGGTGATCCAAGCTATAAGGGAGGAGAGGGAAACGCAACCGGTCCTTGAAAAAGAGCAGTTTCTGTCAAGAGCTCTCTCAGCCCCACCTACCTCACAGGGTGTCTGTTGTGGGGAGGGGAAGGGGAAGGAGTTTGTAAGCCGCTCTGAGATACCTTTGGGTAGTGAAGGGCGGGTAGAAATCCAATCTCTTCTTCTTTTTAATTGGAGAGACTCGATTCTGGGCTGCTTTTCTGTGCAAGCCGGGGGGAGGGATCTCCAACTCTCTCTCTCTTTTGTATTCTGCAATTTTATTTTATTTTATTTGCATTTTTAAAAACCTATTTATTTTTCAGCCTGGAAAAAAGAAAATGACTGTGCCTAGGTCATTTGGGGTGGGGGAAACCTTGACTGTGCGTGGGTCATTTTTTGGGGGGGAAACCCACAAACACGCACATCTTAGATTTTTGATTTTTTAAAAATCTGGTTCTTCTGCCAAAGGGATGGTGCTTATTTCGGGGGCATTGCCCCCAAATCCCCCCCACACTAATGGGCCTGCCTGAGGGTCAGGTACAGTAGGCAGAATGTATCTCTAGGTTTGTTCTGCATATCAGATAGATTGCCCTGCTCAATAGGACATCAGAAGCAGCCACCAAATGGCCTGCAGGTGGTTATAAGGAAGCAGCTGGGTTTTATTTATTTATTTATTTATTTATTTATGTGATTTCTACCCCGCCCTCCCCACACGGGCTTAGGGTGGCTTACAACAATGGCAGCAATTGCCAATAAAACAATATACAACCGTACAGTACTTAATAAAAATATAAAGGTAAAGGTTCCCTTGCTCGAAAGCCAGTCGAGTCTGACTCTAGGGTTACGGTGCTCATCTCCGTTTCAAAGCCGAAGAGCCAGCGCTGTCCGAAGACATTTCCGTGGTCATGTGGCCGGCATGACTAAACACCAAGGCGCAC
>NW_015162059.1:24796-35970 GCF_001447785.1 Gekko japonicus
CGTCACTCGATGGAAATGAGCAGATGTTAAAAACCAAGGGCCGGGCTCGTTGACGGTAATAGTGGAAGGGCGGCTCGTAGTTGAAAGCCTGGCGGGAGAGCTCCGTCTCACAGGCCCTGCGGAACTGCAAAAGGTCCCGCAGGGCCCTGATCTCCTCCGGGAGCTCATTCCACCAGGTAGGAGCCGCCACCGAATACTTTTGACATGGCTAGGGTTAATAAAGAACGCCTCCAAATACCCGAGTGCCCTGTGGGGAAGACAAAAATGAAGAAGCCCAGCAGAGGGAGTGCATACTATCAGCTGCTAAAGAAACCACCAATGGTGTGAGACATTTCTGCTGTTTTATTATTTTCTTATTTGTGTCTTTTTAAATTTGTTAGAGATTTTAAATGGAAAGCTGCCTTGAGTGCATTGGCAGAAAGGGGGGGTATATAAATGTCAATAAATGTTTGTCAACTGAGACCTAGTGTATGTTTCCCTCCTCTCACTCCCAGACTGTGTCACAATACACAGCACCTCACAGATTCACAGCAGCTGCAGAGGCCTACAGTGATAATGTGGACCTTTCCGTGGACAAGTTTCCACTTACTGATGACAAGGAGGAATCTCTTGAATCATCGTGGCCCTCAAAGGAAGAAGTAGCTTTGTCTGCAAAGAGCCTCCAGAAAGAGATGATGGACAGTCCTTCCAGAGCCTTAAAGACACGGTACAGATTTATCTTAGAAGGACATTTAATAAATTTAGCCAGCTGGGGGCTGGCCCGCAGCTAACGTGGGGCCCATGGGGCCTGGCCCCCTAGTGTTTCTTCTGGGCCCCCTCCTTCCCGGGGTGACCCCAAAGTGCCCCAACTTGCCGCCTGCATTGTGCTTTGATTTAATTAGCTGGCGTCGCCCCCCAAGGCCACCTCCCAAAAAATTCCCTAGCTACGGGGCTGGCTGGGGGAAGGAATGAATGTCATCTAACACATGACTGTCCCACTGCCAGGTCCAGCTTTCTCTATAGACGTGGGGTCTCATCCTCTCAGAATAGTTGTGGTCCTGTTGGTGCATTTAGATGGCCGCAGTGGCTTTTGAATCACCAGGTGCAGCACTGAAAGGGACCACACCGAAGTGGTACCTATTTATCTACTTGCAATTGCTTGCTTTTGAACTGCTAGGTTGGCAGGAGCTGGAACTAGAGACGGGAGCTCACTCCATCATGCGGCACACTCGGGTCTCGAACTGCTGAACTACTGACCTTCCACAGCCTGCAGTTCAGTGTCTTAACCACTTGAGCCACCGCAGCTCCTATGGGGGGGGGGAGGTTGAAGGAAATGTATGAACCCAACAAGCCAGTTTGTTCCCACTGTAAATAAAGTTATGTTTGTTCATTGACATCTGAATGTCAAGAGAGCCTCTATCATACGCACAATTAGACTCGACATAGGCGCGAATGCCGGGCGGATTTAATGGGCACGATCAGACAGGAACATCTGTCAAGTGGCCTGGAGTCGTCGGTAATCCATCTTGCCCCGCCACGGAAGCGGAGTAAAAAGGTATCAGGGAAAGTCTGGTATTATTCTGATAAGGCGGGCCGCGGGTGGGTGTTTGATAACAGAAGCGTATCAATCGCATCGGTGCTGGCACCCGTCAGTGTCCCGCCATGACATCGGATTTTTTTTTTGGCCGCTGTGGTATGCGCACAAGCATGTCATCGTGCATGCACACAACCGTACAACTGGATCGCCATTGCGCCACACAGTGCATGGCAGCCCACAGAAGGCACTGCAAGGCCTGTATAGACTGCAGTCATCTTTTAGGTTAAGGGGGGTAAGGGGTATTTGATGTTTTATTTTGTTTTAACTGTTAATGTTTTAACTATGGCTTGTAAGCTACCTTGAACCGCACAGAAAGGTGGGATATAAATACTTTAATTAATAAATAATAATAAATACATAAACAGAACAAAGTTGGAGTCTAACGGCACCTTGAAGACCAACAAGTTTTATTCCCGTCATGTTTATTGGTCAGTCTTGTGCACTGGGTATAAACTTTCATGTGTACGCACACGTCTTCAGACATATCTGACGTGTGTATGCACATGAAAGCTTTTCTGTTTCAGACCTACATGGCTACCCACCTGAACCTAAATATATAAACATTATTAGCTCTTAAATTAGTTACTTAGTATCAGGCAGGTTATTTTCATTGCCAGAATGTGAAATGTTTTCAACAGTGAAATGTGAAATGTTTTCAGCAGCCTACGAAAGCTTAAAGCTGGTCAAGTGTAGCAAAGAGCATACCGAAAAATCTTGGCTCCTCATCCCTCTTCAGTATCAACTATTTTAAATAAACTGTGGTTTCCCCCTGGTTGGGAACCCTTCTGATCCCAGGAATGGATGAGAAATGGTTTAGATAGGCCTTGTGCCTGGATATTGAATGGCAGTATTATTTCTAAAAATATGGCAGAGGACAAATTGGGCCATCAAATAATTGGTTTCAGTACTCTCAAATCCAAAATGTAATAATGCAGTTATAAAAAGATGGTAATCTTTTTAGGCTGTTAACAGAGTTTGAAGAAATTCTCAGAAACACAGAGGAAGAAACCAAATGTTTACTGTCTAAAATTTATAAGAATCTCCATGATACAAAAAACAACAAACCGCCTACTTGTACTAAGGTTTGGGAGAATGAATTAAAATGGACTTTAACTCTTGAAAAATGGCAGAAAATATGGAACTCCTCTTCTAACAAATCATGTATAGTTCCTTTAAAGCTTCAGTTTCATAAGACAATCTCTGGCCCCAGTCACACAGCCCGGATAACACAGAGGGGAGGTGTGGCTATTTGCGCCATCGCAGTTTGATCCGCAATTATGCGATCAGACGCGAAGGCGGTGCAGTGGGGTTTAGTCAGTCGGCGCCCGCGGCAAAGATGACGGCTGGAGGGGTTCGCTGCGCACCGGTGCGAGCACACCAACTGAGTCCGTCAGGCAGCCCGTGGCAAACCGGTTGCTAGTACTTGTTTGCAGGTATTTTTTAACTGAGGGGTTTCGGTGGGAAGCCACGGGTGCGCTACACTTGCCAGATGTGATGGCGTGATCGCGCATGGATAATCTGCCCAGCATCCGCGGCTCTCCGGCGGCAAATTTGCCGTGTGAACAGAGCCCCTAATTGGTATCTGTACCCAACCAAACTTAATAAAATTAGATCCTCTTATAGCCCACTTTGCTGAAAAGGTGTAATCAACGAGGTTCCCCCTTACATCTATGGTGTTGTTGTCCAGTGATCCAATCCTTTTGGGGCACAGTTGCTAAGATCTCACAAATGGTAGACATTTCTCTCACTATGTCTCCAGACCTTTTAATTTCTGGTTTATGGCAAGATTATTCAATGGAAAAGAGTCGGTCTCGATATTTATTGCAGCTGCATGATTGCTGATTGCAACCAATTGGAAAAACCCAAATGGTCCTTCCATAGATGCCTGATTTGACAAACTTTGGGATGTTTATATCATGGGGAAAACAGTAAACAATTCTTTGTTGGTTCCCAGTTGTCTTTTTCACTCCGTGATTATGATGCAATCTGGAAACCAACTTGAACTTGTAATATTGTAGCTTGAACTTGTATTATTGTTAACTTTTTATTGTACTCAAGCTGCTGTAACACATCGTATGCTGTATGCTAGTTGCTGTTTATATTAAAATAAAAACTTTTCTTAAAAATCTGGAAACCAGTTATTGGGTTTCTGAGACACAATGAAGTTCTTCTGTGTAGAAATGATTATAGAAACTGGTGAAAATTGTCAGGTTATTGCAAACGTGTTGATATGAGTTTGTTATGTGGGTGTACAAAAATAATATGAAAATTTATATTTACTCTAGGTTTTCTGGGAATCTCTACTGGTCGATAATGTTATAATAGTTCTACTTTTGGATTGCTCTTTTTTTGGTGAACTTAGTAATTAATTAATTAATTAAGAGAAGGGCGAGCTTCATACCAAGTCGGTTTGGTTTCTTTACTCAGGTACCCAGGCCCAGTTTCTATGGACTCTTCATGCAGCCCAGATTGGAATGCCCATCCCAAAGCAATAAAGAAGAGAATCAGTGACACCAGCAGTCGGTCTTCCATCTTGTCCTTAAAAAGCATCAGCTACCCAGTCTTGGGTATGTAGATCAACCCGAGGATTTCGTGTTAAAAGTTGAACCACGTCACACGTGAAGGGCTCTTTTGCCACACAGAATGTATCTATGTCAAAAAAAAAAGTTGTAGATGTATAAAGGTGACCAGCATGGTTTAACTGAGCATGCTTAGAGACAGGCACAGAAGCACTAACTACGTTGTGTGCAAAAACATGCAGTGAAGCACTAAGATTTTTTTTTTTTAAAAAAAGCTCCCCTCCCCCAATGATTTCTGAGCTTGGATTTGGGGGGAGGTGGTTTTGTGCAGAGAATCCATGGGTGGGGGAAAGGATTAAGCATCCCCTTCTTCTAACTGCTGCACAAAAACAACTTCCCTGTGAAATTTTATTTCAAAAGTTTTGGAGCTCCATCTCTCTTATATATAAAAGCTGAATGGTGGTGGCGGTTCTCTAGAACATTCCACACGTTCTGGAATCGGTTGGTGCCCTGGTGTGTCACTCAGAATCTGTCCCGATCCACTGGCTGCATTGCTTGAGTCTCGCCTCCAACATTCTAAACAGTTTGCTGTTCCTTCCCCCGCATAGCCAGTCAGAACACAGAGGTTATTTGCATATGCAGCCTCATTGGCCTTTGCCTCAGAACACAGAGGTCGTTTGCATATGCGACTTGATTGGCTTTTGCCTCTAACATTCTAAACAGTTTGCTGTTCTGAGGTAAAATGTGTCCAATCTCCAGGTGAGGGCTGGAGATCACTCAGAATTACAACTGCTTTCCAGACGGCAGAGATCAGTTCCCCTGGAGAAAATGGTGGGCTATGTATCCTTATATGCTGCTGAGGTGGCCCCAGTATGACAGCCAATGTGACGTAGCAGTCAGGGCTTCAGAGCACGGGAGAGGCTGCAGGTGTGTGGGGGGTGGAAAGCTGAAGAGTGAGGGGGAAATAAATGTAGGCTGATGATTGGCTTGGAAGGAGATAGGGTTGCCAACTCCAGGTGGGAAATTCCTGGAGATGTGAGGGATGGAGCCTGGAGAGGGTGGGGTTTCAGGAGGCGTGGGACCTCGGACAGGTGCAAAGCCATGGACTCCACCCTCCAAACCAACCATTCCCTTCTGGGGAACCATCGTTGCCAATCTCCAGGTGAGGCCTGGAGATCACTCAAAATTACAACTGTTCTTCAGGTAGCAGAGATCAGTTCCTCTGGAGAAAATGGTGGACTCAGGCTCCACTGGACTGTTTTGGATTGCTACCTATTGGGGGGACGGGATGTGCAGATCTGTCCTGGCAGAGGAGGGAGAGCTTGTACCTGAATAAACCTTGGCCTTAAAGGTGCCACTGGACGGTTTTGGGACCAGGGGGCCAGGGGAAGCTCTGCAACTTACCTGGCTGCTTCTTGCTCTGCCTGAGGGCTGCTGGGAGCAGGGGGTGGGGTTTGTTGCATGTGCCCGTCCCCTGGGCTCTTTACTGCTGGCGCTCTGACACCTGGTTATGGGTAAATGGGAATGTGAACCCGAGTCTCCCCACTTTCCCCCTCCATCACCCCATTGCCCCCATTCTGCGTAAGAGCACTCCCAAGTGCATCACTGTAGGTCAACACTTTGGATTAATCTAAAGTATGGAAATATTACACTTTCTCTAGTTCAGCTGAGCTTGTAATAAGTAGTAATTAGGTGCTCTGCTTTTATTTTTGTTTTGGCAGTCAAAGACAGCCATTCTTCAGCCAGTGAGGATGAATATTTTACGTCTGAAACATGGAAGCCCCCACTTGAACTACCAAAAGCCAGAGTAAGCGAAGTCTATTACCGGTAGATATATGGAAGAGGTGACGGTATTCCCAACCCTGGCTGCGGTCACATGGAGCATTAGCCACGCTACAGAGACGGAAGATAGGCGGATTTTCCGGGCACGATCACACCACCACATCTGGGAAGCGTAGAGCTCCCGTGTCGAACCCGAGGCTTCCCGCGGGGTAAAAAACTAGTACCTCCGAGGTACTAGTTTCCGGAAACTGCGGGGCAAGGGCGGGCGCCTGATCGCGTTTCCGGTGGCATCCTGTGGCATCCATGTCCCATCGCGAACAGGTTTTTTTCCCTCAAGTCTCCACAGGATGCGCACAAGCGCCCAACGGCGCATGCGCACAAAGAGGCCCCCTCCCACTTCAGCCAGGCTTGCCGCCTCTGGAGGGTCGCTATGGCCACTGCCGCGCAGGCGGTTAGAGCGGCTGTTATGAGGGGGCCCACCTCTCCCTCCATTGGCTATGCCTCGGAGCTCTGTTGGGGTCCGAAAGCGTCTGTCGCCCTCTACGGTACGCCCACCACCCGCCTTTGGATGTGCAGATACGATTGCTCAGTCATGTGTATGCACAAACTTCAGGGTTTTTTTTAAAAAACTATCCTGTTTGCCACGGAAGCGGCGCCTAGCGATTGCTGGTGTGATCGCGCCACGCAGCTTCTTTGCCGCGCTGCAGGATGGTCGTGTGATCGGCACCTCCCCCCTAAACACGGACCTCGACGGGACGTCTGATCGTGCAACCGCGCGTTATTTTGCTCCGGGGCAAACAGCCACGCTCCCCCCCCGCATTTTCTTGCCCGTGTGACTGGGGCCCCTGTACAATCCTATGTAGGGTTTTCTGAGCTCAAGCTCAGATTTACCGACACTGGAGATAAGGAAGCAATGAGAAGACTCCTCCTCCTGCTGTTTCATTCTTCGAAGCAAGGGTTAAAAACGTATCTTTCCCCCCATTCCCCTTCTCATGCCAGGGGACTCTGGGTAGGTAAGAGGTTTTCTTGCATTGTATGCAGGGCTGTTGCAGAAGCAGTGCAAGTCTCTCTGTCACAGCCAGAGGTCATTTCCTGCGGGAGCGCACAGGAGTGGAATTCCGGCAGTAAGGAGCCCAGGGGGCGGGCACATGCAACAAGCCCCACCCCCTGCTCCCAGCAGCCCTCAGTCAGGCCACGAGAAGCAAGAAGCAGCCAGGTAAGTTGCAGAGCCCCCCCCCGCCCACCTTTAGGTACAAGCTCTCCCTCCTCTGTTGGGACAGATCTGCGTGTGTTCCCCCCCCCCAATGGCTAGCAGTCCAAAACAGTCCAGTGGAGCCTGAGCGGTGGGTGTTGCCTTCTGACACACTTCCGGTGATGTCAGGGGGTGTGGCATATGCAAATGAGTTATGCTATTAAGTTATGTTAATGAGCTTCTGCACCTCTTTTTCTACTAAATGACCCCTGGTCACAGGCCAAGCACAAAGCGAGTAGATGCTCCCTACGCCCCCATGTGCTCCATGGATACTGGGGGTGGGGGCTTTAATGGTGATGACAAGTAATGCCCGGCTAGCCAAGTAAGGATCTGTGGACACCTGAGGGTGGGGAGTCTTTGCAGGAGCTTCTTGGTCTCTTAAAATGTGAAGAAATGAACTCAGCAACACAAACAGATGTTAGCTGTCATTTGGTTGAATCCAGGGACTCTGTGAGGATAACATGTCTAGAACAGCCTATGGCAGAAGACTGAATACTGTTCCTTTCACAACGTCTGGGTGCCGACGCCAGGCTTCAACATGGAAAAGCACGGAGAGAAATCCAGTTAATGCTGTTACTACAAAGACATCTCATACACATATGACAGAATAATCCGGAATACATATTTTGTTGTTAAATGTGAAAAGTATCAAAGTTGAGCCCACTGCCCTTTCAGATCTTCCTACAAATTCAGTAGGTAAGTGGCTGATGACTGAAATGAGGACTTGCTGCAATACCTACACGTAGGGGTCATTTCATAGAAAAAGAGGTGCAGGAGCTCATTAGCATAACTCATTAGCATGACTTATTTGCATATGCCTGGAAGTGTGTCAGAAGGCAACACCCACCGCTCAGGCTCCACTGGACTGCTTTGCATTGCTAGCTATTTTTTGGGGGGGGAACGTGCAGATCTGCCCTCGCAGAGGAGGGAGAGCTTGTACCGGAATAAAACTTGGTCTTAAAGGTGCCACTGGACTATTGGGGGAGGGGGGGGCTCTGCAACTTACCTGGCTGCTTCTTGCTTTGACTGAGGGCTGCTGGGAGCAGGGGGTGGGGCTTGTTGCATGTGCCCGCCCCCTGGGATCTTTACTGCTGGAGCTCCACTCCTGTGTGCTCCTGCAGGAAATGACCCCTGCCTACACGCAGCAGAGGAAGAAGTCCCCAATATTCTAAACATTTTCAGGCTTTGAGGTAGATTATTTTTTCCCTTTAAGCCAAGGCCTCCTGTTTTTCCATTCTGTCAGCTATGCAGTTCTGCAAAACACATTAAACCCCGCTGTAAACATTCTATGAAATAATATGCCTTTTCTAGGAACCTTGAAATAGATGCAACAGACAGGTTGCTTAGCGGGCCTTAGTCTGAAAACAGAAGTAATAGTAGAATATTCTTTAGAGGAAGAATGACTTGGATTAACTCTCTCCCTGTCCACCTGTACCACCAGTTAACATTTTACTATCATTAAGGCCACAGGTAAGTTACTGAAAGGCAAAGAATGACATTGAATTTTAACTTACTATCCATATGGATTTGCTTTCACTCTGCTATGCAGCTTCAACAAGTGGCTTCATTTTGTCTCTTCTTCAAGACTGCATTTTTAGAATGAAAATTTTTTCACTGCCTTTGCGTTAAGTTGTAGACTTAAGAGTTGAGAAAGAATCTGACTCCTGAGATATGAGGAAGGCAGCGGTTACCAGGGGACATTTCATATAAAAAGAGGTGCAGGGGTTCATTAGCATAACTTATTTGCATATGCCACACCCCCTGACATCACCGCAAGTGTGTCAGAAGGCAACAGCCACCGCTCAGGCTCCACTGGACTGTTTTGGATTGCTAGCTAGTAGGGGGGCGGGGGGACATGCAGATCTGTCCTCACAGAGGAGGGAGAGCTTGTACCTGAACAAAACTTGGTCTTAAAGGTGCTACTGGACTGTTTTGGATTGCTAGCTGGGGGTGCTCTCACACAGATCTGTTCAGAAAGAGAGAAAGAAAGAGAAAGGAGGGGAAAAGGGAGAGATGGAAATAAGGAGGGAAAGGGAAAGGAAAGGAGGGGAAAAGGAAAAAAGAAGGGGGAAAAAGAAAAAGGAAAGGAGGAGGGAAAGAAAGAGGGAGAGAAGGAGCAGGGGGTGGGGCTTGTTGCATGTGCCCACCCCCTGGGCTCTTTATTGCCGGAGCCCTGCTCCTGTGCGCTCCTGCAGGAAATGACCCCTGGCGGTTACAGTTTTCACTGGCATGATCCCATCATGCTTATGGAACATCAACCCTATAACTAACAGCTACGGAACACTGCTTTCTGACAAGGAGCTTTGACTCAAGCCCAGTAGTGGCATTCAGGACAGGTTCAGGGTCGTAAGTGATCATTTGTTTTATATAAAGGATAATTAACGGTGAGCAACACAACAGCTACCCGCCATTAATGACTCTCCATTTTCCTTTGACGATGACAACAATACAGCAGTCATATAAAAGTGAGCTATACCCTGAACTCTTTTTTATATTCTCAGTGGCTGTGGCTGATGGGTGTAATGTCTTCCCAGTGACAGACTAATGGGCTTGAATTAACTGTGCAGTTACACCTGATGAGGCGTCACTTAATTTAGTACTGGCATCTATCTGTTGGTGACAGTAGTGTCCCTTTTCTTTAGGAGTTCAAAACAACACTGGACACCACACTTCCCATGGTAGCTCTGATAGGACAGAAGAGTGCCCGTTCGAAATACGGTTTCAAGTACATGAGTTATGTTCCCACCAGCACGGATCTGCCGTTACGGCGGTACTACTATGACAGCTGACGCGTTGATGAAAGGAGTCAAAGACAGGCTTGGCTTGCACAACTTCTTTGAATACACTGTGTTGCAGCCTGTCTGACAAGAACTTTCGTGGCTTGCAACTCTAATTGTAAGGTGCTTTTTTTGGTGTCTACTTACCTATCCCGAAAGGGCTGAATGCCACAATGAAGGGCTGTGGGAGGCAGAAGGAAGGAATAGCACATTGTTGTATTATAAATAGGTTTCCAAGTAGAATGTGATCATGGCTGAATGCTGGGTTTAACAGAGGAACTCTGAGAGCCAGTTTGGTGTTGTGGTGAAGTGTGCGGTCTCTAATCTGGGAGAACCAGGTTTGATTCCCCACTCCTCCGCTCGCACCTGGCTGGATGACCTTGGGCAAGCCGTAGTTCTGATAAGAGCTGTTCTTGAAAAAGAGCAGTTTCTGTCAGAGCTCTCTCAGCCCCACCTACCTCACAGGGTGTCTGTTGTGGGGAGGGGAAGGGAAAGGAGTTTGTCAGCCGCTCTGAGACACCTTTGGGTGGTGAAGGGCGGGGTATAAATCCAATCTCTTCTTCTTCTTCTTTTACAAGTCAATGGGAAATAAGCAAATAATTTGGTATTTGGGCCAAGGAGGGCCTGGCGTGATGTGGTCCATGGGGTCATGAAGAGTCGGTCTTGACTGTGCGACTGAACAACAACAACAAAAAGCTATGTATTTAAATGCGGAATTACCCCACAGTGCAATCCTATGTAGAGTTACGCCCTAATGGACATAGAAGGGTGTAACTCTGCATTGGATTGTACTGCCCGTCATATAGAAAGAAGGTGCAAAGGTGAAGAGGCTTCAGGAGGGTTTTTTTGATTCAGCAGAAGGTTTGGACTAACCATTCTTTATTTTTATACTTGGTTCTTTGTAGTGTTCTTATTGCACACTGTACAGGGGTAAGCTCCCTGTCCTTGATGAAGCCTGGAAAATAAATTACATTGTTTATATCAATCTAAAACTGATCTGCAAAAAAAAAAAAAAGTTACAGAACATTTGGTTGCAAGTGTACCTCTGTTGCGAAAAGCCACAACACACATGAAATAAACGAGTGATTCTTCTGGGATCAACCACACCCACTGAAAAACACATCTTTTGGTTCGGAGGACATACAAGCTACCCACCCAGGTACATCTGTGTGACAGCCATCCTGAGCAAGTGCCCACGATTTCTTGTAAGCACCCTTACCGCAAGTCGATGTGATAAAATCCTTCTGATTACAACCTCCGTCCGTTTC
>NW_015162059.1:36015-71244 GCF_001447785.1 Gekko japonicus
TGAAAGGGAAGCTAGTCCCTGAATCGAGGATGTTGTTTTGCCAGTTAGACTTCTGTCCAAAGAACAGAGAGACTACTCAGATCCGATCCAAGAGTTGTAGCAACACAACTCTCCCAGTTTGTCCTGCTGTTTTGCCTGTGAGGGTGACTCAGCGGACACTTGGAACAGCTGCAGCTGGATATCTGAGGGGAGGCTGAAGGACTGTCTGTACCTTCCTCCCCCTGGATGAGTCAAGGGAGCCACCCCGGCTTGTGAGGTCAGCCGTGCCGCTGATTTTTAAGGCAGAGTCGTCTTTTGAGGGGCCTGCCGTGGCACAAGCCATCTCTCCTTTCAGAAGCCGCTAAAATGGCCGGCTGCAGGGCTGAAGCGCCCCTCTTCCCACACAACTTTTGTCCGAGGTGCTGAAAGTGTCTCCTTTAAACTGCTTTGCTTGCCTAGAGCCACCGTCGTGCCGAAGGATCAGGATGACTCAAAAAAGCCAGCCTGTGTTACTCACAGGAAATGAGAAAGACAGAAAACAGCTGACTGTTTCTGTGACTTGGCCATGAGGTAGACACAGCTGTTCGAGGAGTTTCCTACAGCTCAGGAAACTTGCTCTGAGTTATCATAGAGAGATTCGGCCTGCTCGGCAGGCTCTGCAGGGAAGCCTTGGCGGTCGGAGGACGGCCCACGTTCAGCACGGCAAGCGTCTCCGGCGTTTTTGTGCACGAGTGGACAGCTGGGTGGTGAGGGCTGATCATCTTGTGAAGACTGCTCTCCACAATGGCTCTGAGGAGAGAGAAAAACAACAAAACACCACACCATAGTGAACGAGTACAGATATTTTTTAAAAGACTGAGTTGACATATTGTATTCACCTGTATTTACACCTAGTCAGGGGTCATTTCATAGAAAAATAGGTGCAAGAGCTCATTAGCATAACATATTTGCATATGCCATGCCCCCTGACGTCACCGGAAGTATGTCAGAAGGCAACACCCACCGCTCAGGCTCCACTGGACTGCTTTGGATTGCTAGCTATGGGGGGGGGGGGGGAACGTGCAGATCTGTCCTCACAGAGGAGGGAGAGCTTGTACCTGAATAAAACTTGGTCTGAAAGGTGCCACTGGACTGTTTTGGACCGGGGGACCAGGGGGAGCTCTGCAACTTACCTGGATGCTTCTTGCTTTGACTGAGGGCTGCTGGGAGCAGGGGGTGGGGCTTGTTGCATGTGCCCGCCCCCTGGGCTCTTTACTGCCGGAGCTCTGCTCCTATGCGCTCCTGCAGGAAATGACCCCTGCACCTAGTGCTGGATGCCCCACAGAAGAATAGAAGACTTTCCTACAAAACTAAATCCCCCACCCCTAGCATGGAGAACATGAAAGCTGTTCAGCTGCAGTATAAGAATGTGGATGCACATTCTTTGTGCAAGCAACATTCCCCACTAAGACGTCTCTTCTGTCGTCCTGCTAAGACAGAGGTGGTGGTTGGTTAATAAGGCCAGTAGTGCTTTGCGAGTCCTCCTGTTCTGAAAGGGTTCTACTCCTCCTTAAGGAACAGGCTCTCAGCTGGGGAGGCTGTTAGATCCAGGACTACAGAGGAAGGCGGTGGTCTCTGTGGCCCATCACACCTATCGTCAGTTTTGCTGGTTTGCTAGCTGCACCCCACCCATGACGGGCATGATTTGGCCACAGTGATCTGGGTCCTGATTGCATTCTATTATCCCAGTAACAGAATGTTGCGCCACACTGGCTTCCAGTTTGCTTTCAGGCACAATGTAAAGTGCTCGTTTTTATCTCTAAAGCCCCCAGAGGTGTTGAATTTATTTGTTACAAGGGCTGGATCTAACATAAATGTGAGTGAGTGAGTGAGTGAGTGAGTGAATGAGTGTTATTATTACTGTCTTAAGACCAGCATACAAGGAGCTGTGGTGGCTCAAGTGGTTAAGACGCTGAACTGCAGGCTGTGGAAGGTCAGTAGTTCAGCAGTTCGAGACCCGGGTGCCACATGATGGAGTGAGCTCCCGTCTCTAGTTCCACCTCCTGCCAACCTAGCAGTTCGAAAGCAAGAAATTGCAAGTAGATAAATAGGTACCACTTCGGTGGGAAGGTAACAGTGTTCCGTGTGCCTTGGTGTTTAGTCATGCCGGCCACATGACCACGGAAACGTCTTCGGACAGCGCTGGCTCTTTGGCTTTGAAACGGAGATGAGCACCGCAACCCTAGAGTCGGACTCGACTGGCTTTCGAGCAAGGGAACCTTTACCTTTACCTTTAAGACCAGCATACAATACAAACATAGTACGAAAAAGAAGGAAAAAACAGAGATAATATACAGAATAAAATCTAAATTTAAAAACTTTTAAAATGCGACTCCCGCAATCTAAGAATTCATGCACAGAACTGAGCGACTGAATGTGGAATCTCTGCATTCTTATCTGATAGAAGCCAGTGAAGTCTTGCTTTGTTCAACGAATGGGGTAATGATTTTAAGACGGGCCTCTCTGTCGAACGGGCAACTGGAAAACAGATGCTCTACTGTTTCGACCTCCCGTGAAGTGCATGAACACAGCCTTTCAGGGTAGGGTTTTTTATTATACCTGCCTTGAATAACTGCAGACGGAAGGGCAGAACATCTGGCAGAAATGTGAGTTTGTCGGGCCGGGCCATGTGTGCCATAAAACGTAATGCCAGGTACCGGAGATATAAACTTTATAAAGGACAGCTGGTAAGCTCGGAGTAAGCTCCAAGTGGGTGTGTCCTCACTTGCAAGGCCCCGTGGACGGAGGGAAACCCGCACGGGCAGACTGGAGGGCACCCATTCCCATGCTGCCCGGAGGGGGGCAAACCCCTTCCCTAGCCTGCTTCTGCCGCCAATGCTGTGAGCCCGGGCCCCAGGGTAAAAACAGGAAGTGGCTGAATGTTGTGAGCTCCCCCCCCCGCCTGCCTCTGAGCTACCATGGAAGAGGACCCAGAAGGCAAGCTGAGCTAAAAGGGAAAAAAACCCCACACCCGCGGACCCAGGCCAAGCAAAGCCTGATCAGCTGCCCCTGCGGCAGCAACCGCCTCTGGCCAAGGCTGACAGCTGACCCATGATGGGGCGGTACTGGGGGTTCGAGCTAGAGATCGTTGGCAAGCCGTGCCAGTCCCGTGCGGCCGTGGCCACCAGTGTGGCAGAGGCCCCAGGTCGCCCAGTGACCCATGAAGCAGAGATCCCTGGCGCTCCCCCACACAGGAGGCAGCAGCTGCCTATGGCCGAAGGCTAGTAAGTATGCAAGGACTTCCAGTGAAAAACAATAGCCGTCATTCACTTACCACTGGAGATGACACGCCACGCCGTTCTTAAAGGTAAAAAGGTAAAGGTAAAGGTCTCCCTTGCTCGAAAGCCAGTCGAGTCCGACTCTAGGGTTGCGGTGCTCATCTCCGTTTCAAAGCCGAAGAGCCAGCACTGTCCGAAGACGTTTCCGTGGTCATGTGGCCGGCATGACTAAACACCAAGGCGCATGGAACGCTGTTACCTTCCCACCGAAGTGGTACCTATTTATCTACTTGCTTTCGAACTGCTAGGTTGGCAGGAGCTGGAACTAGAGACGGGAGCTCACTCCGTCATGCATCACCCGGGTCTCAAACTGCTGAACTACTGACCTTCCACAGCCTGCAGTTCAGCGTCTTAACCACTTGAGCCACCGCAGCTCCTACACTCTCAATTCAGCCGTCTGACTCCTTTTGCTGCCAAACAAAATATCAACACAAGGTTCTTGCTGACTGATACATTTATAGTTCAAAATACAGTCAAAGCAGTCAAAGATATACAAACTTTTTGAAAATCCAAAACGCCTCATTAGAGAGATTCACGCTGTGCCAGAGTCAGGAGCTTCAGCGCTGGAAACTGAGTCTGTAGGCGTGGCTTCATGAGACGTCCAGTCTTGATAAAGGGTTTTCGAAAAGTTTGTATAGCCGGAACATCTTTGACTGATGTTGCTGTATTTTGGACTATGGATATATCTGTCAGCAAGAACCGTGTGTTGATATTTTGGTTTGGAAGCAAAAGGAGTCAGGCGGCCGAATTGAGAGTGTTTACCTTTAAGAACGGCTTGGCAGAGAAACGGGTGTGTCATCTCTAGTGTTAAGTGAATGACTGCTCTCGCTAAAGGTCTGCCAGGTGTAGGGTTGCCAAGTCTATCTTCGCTGGGAGCGGGGGGCTCCTGGCCGGCGTCTTGCGCGCACGCCACACGTCACCCGGAAGTGACGGGAGGACGCCAGGCATGCTGGGGGCGGGGCCACGGCCATACAAGGGAAAACCATAGAGTTTTCCCTTAAGTGACGTCATGACGCTGGGCATGCTGGGGGCGGGGCCATGGCCATACAAGGGAAAACTCTATAGTTTTCCCTTGTATGGTCGTGGCGCCGCCCCCAGCGTGCCTGGTGTGCCCGCGTCACTTCCGGGTGACGCGCACGTCGGGGTGGAGTTCCCCCTGGGGCCTGATCTGGCGGCGCCGGGGAACGGGCCTCTGGGGCGGGGGTTTCCCCGCCCCCTGGGGGGACTTGGGATCCCTAGCCAGGTGGCCTATGGGGAAGGGAGGGCCAGCTGCCAAGTCGTGTGCTCGGTGGCAAGACCAGTTCCCTGGTGTGTGGAAGAAACTGCTGAAGAACGCCCCCCCCCATGGGCCAAAGCACGGACAACTCATGGGGGGTGCAAATATGGCGGTGGCGCTGGCCACCAGCAGGCCCCAGTAGAGGATCATCTGCACGCACACAGCCATGTGCAAATGCCAATCCTCGTGGCCATCCACAGAGCTGCAGGCTGAGCAGAGAGGCGTGCGACCTCGCCCTTGGAACCCTGAGTCGGGATGAATGGGGCTGTGGTGGCTCCCAGCTTACCAGTGAGGCTGCCACTGAAGCAGACAGAAGAAGAAGAGGAGGAGGAGGAGGAGGAGATTGGATTTGTACCCAGCCCTTCACTTGGAGCCTCAGAGTGGTTTACAAACACCTTTCCCTTCCCCTCCCCACAACAGACACCCTGCGAGGTAGGTGGGGCTGAGAGAGCTCTGACAGAAACGGCTCTTTTTCAAGGACAGCTCTTATCAGAACTACGGCTTGCCCAAGGTCATCCAGCCAGGTGCAAGTGGAGGAGTGGGGAATCGAACCCGGTTCTCCCAGATTAGAGTCCGCGCACTTAACCACTGCATCAAACTGGATGAGGTTGTTCTGCCGTGCCGAAGCCACAATTGGACGGGCTCTGCCCTCTACCCCCCCCCCCACAGCAGACTCCTGTTCCCTCTCTTGCACCAGCTGCTCATGGGCCAGTTCCACCCTCCAGGCCTTATGTTTGACACCCCTGCCCTACACAGTTTTGGACCGGGATACTTGATACTCTAATGGCAGAAAGTGAAGAGGACCTAAAGAGCCTCGTGCTCAGAGTGAAAGAGGAGAGCGCAAAAGTGGGCTTGAAGCTCAACATCAAAAAAACTAAGATCATGGCATCCGGCCCCATGACTCCTTGGCAAATAGAAGGGGAAGTCATGGAAGTAGTGACAGACTTCACGTTCCTGGGATCCCAGATCACCGCAGACTGTGACAGCAGCCATGAAATTAAGACACGCCTGCTCCTTGGGAGGAAAGCGATGGCGAACCTAAACAGCATGATAAAAAGTAGAGACGTCACCCTGCCAACAAAAGTCCGCATGGTCAAAGCAATGGTATTCCCAGTAGTCATGTATGGATGCGAGAGTTGGACTATAGGGAAGGCCGAGCGCTGAATAATAGATTCTTTTGAACTAGGGTGCTGGAGAAGACTCTTGAGAGTCCCTTGGACTGCAAGAAGATCAAATCAGTCAATCCTAAAAGAAATCAACCCTGACTGTTCCCTGGAAGGCCAGATAATGAAACTGAAGCTCAAATACTTTGGCCACCCAATGAGAAGGGAGCACTCACTGGAGAAGACCCTGACGCTGGGAAAGATTGAAGGTCAAAGAAGACGGGGACGGCAAAGGATGAGATGGTTAGACAGTGTCATCGATGCAACGAACATGAAATTGAGCCAACTTCAGAGGACGGCGGAAGACAGGAGGGCCTGGCGGGAGCTGGTCCATGGGGTCGCGAAGAGTCGGACTCGACTGTGCGACTGAACAACAACAACAACTTGAAGGACAGTGCTCTCCAGTACAAACCAGCCCACTGGCCGAAGTCTTATCCTGAGGCCCTGCCATTTGTGCCCCCATGGGCAGAAACAGTGAGTAACCAGAGGCAGGGCCTTTTGGTGGTGGTGCCAAGACTGTGGAAGAGTCGCCAAGAGAATCGCCTGCCGACAGATTCACAAGCTTTAAGGTAACAAACTAACATGTTTATTCTAAAAATCCTTTTTATAATTTCCTTAGGCGTTTTAGTCAAGGGGTTCCAGCTATGGTTGAAGATATTAATAGATCTGGGTTCAGTTTTAATTTGCATATGTTTTAAGGCTGATGTTTTACGACCTTTATCATATGTTCTCATCTGTTACTGTTTTATACTGCAATTCTAAACAGAGTTATACCATACTAACTCCATTGAAATCAATAGCCTTAGAAGGGTGTAACTCTATTTAGGATTGCCTGTTATTTTTGAACCCCGGTCACATGGGAGGTTTTGGCCCGGAAGAGGAACGGATCGGGGGCGCAGCAAACAGACGCGATCACACCGCAACATCTGGGAATCGGCGCACACCCGTCCCCAATCCATCCCTTCAGGCCTAAAATGCGCAGTAAAAAATACCCTAGAAAATGGTAGAACCAACCTGAAACGCCGCAGCAAGTGCGGCCGTTGAATCGCCAGCGCACCCGTCTTCAGGAGCATTTGAGGCTCCCAGCCGAACTGTGCATGCGCATACATGTGCAGCCGGCTGCCTCGCGCTCCCTTCTATGGCTTTCCCTCCCCCGGCATCTGATCGTGCCGGGGAGCAACTGCGCGGCGGCTCAGGGGATCTGTTTGATCCCGCCGCCGCATGTGTCTTTTGGTGTGGCTTTAAAAAGCCACACTTTGGCCGCGTCAATTTCCCCCCATGTGGCCGGGGCCTTGGTTTATTATTATTTTTTGGGGGGGGGGGATTAAACTGCTATGAATAATATGCCTTATAAAAGGACACGATATGAATATGCCTTATAAAAGGACAGGGCCATGGTGGCTCAGAGGTTAAGATGCTGAGCTGTAGAGCGTAAGGTCGGTAGTTCGGCAGTTCGAGACCCGAGTGCTGCATGATGGAGTGAGCTCCCATCTCTGGCCCCAGCTCCTGCCAACCTAGCAGTTCAAAAGCAGGAAATTTTAAGTAGATAAATAGGTATCACTTCGGTGGGAAGGTCACAGCATTCCGTGTACCTCGGCGTTTAGTCATGCCGGCCACATGACCACGGAGACATCTTCACACAGCGCTGGCTCATCAGCTTGGAAATGGAAATGAGCACCACCCCCTAGAGTCAGATTTGTCTAGTTTCCAAGCAAGGGAAACCTTTACCTTTAACCTTTATGAATATTTTAAACATACAAGGCACCCCTGCCCGACCACACACTGAATACCATTTGTAGCACACTTGCCAATGGGTGGGCGGGAAGGATGGATAGAAAATAAGAGGGAGGATTACTAGTACAGTGGTTAGTTTTTCAAAAAGACACAAGGTGAGTCTCAAAACTATCCAAATCAGGCCTCCTGACTAAGTTCCATGTGTGTCTATTTGTGATTATTCCTTGATAGGGTAAACACACGCTTCACATGCTTGGAGGCACGTTATAGCCTTGCCTGCTGTGGTAAGAAAGGTATAACCAATCTCAAATAGAATTAATTAGTGAATCTACTTAGAACTCTTTGTTTGAGAATGGCAACAATACTGTATTCAGAATCAAAACGCAAGTATAAAATCAATAGGGCTGCAGCCCCACACTGACAGAGTCATATATGCACAAATCCACTGAGGCTTATGGGTTTAAGTATGCCTAAACCAGGGATGGCCAAACTGCGACTCAGGAGCCACATGCAGCCCTTTCACGCCTATTGTGCGGCTCCTAGCAGGGCGGCTGGGGAAGTGAAGGGGAGGCATGCCTCCTCCATCGGTCTTCCATCCCCCCACTTTAAATGTGTTCTCAAAGCCCCCCCCCAGCTGTCTTGGAGAAGGCATTTGTCTCTTTAAATCCCTTCTCTAAGCCAAGTCAGCTGGCTGGGGGGGGGAGCTTGAAGGATACCTTTAAAGCTAAAGTTGCTCCCTATCCACCTCTCCCTCCCTCCCCCCTCCCCCATCTATTTGCTTTCTTTCCACTTTCTTTCTTTCCACCTTTCTCTCTCTCTTTCTTTCTCTCTCTCTTTCTCACCACCGTCCCCCTCTAAAGTTAAATGTATTCTCCAAGCCCCTCCCCACTGCCACACCACCTGGCTGGCTTGGCTCAAAAAAGACATTTGTCTCTTTAATTCCCTTCTCCAAGCCAAGCTGGCACAGCAGTGGGGGGCTTGGAGAACACATTTAAAGTTTAAGGCATTCTCCAAGTCCTTGCCCCGCAGCCGGCTTGGAGAAGGCATTTGTGTCTTTAAATCCCTTCTCCAAGTCAAGCTGACTGGCATGGGGGCATGTGGAGGTGTTGGAGAATATATTTAAAGTTGCTTTCTTTCCACCTCTCCCTCCCTCCCCATTTATTTGCTTGCTCTCTCTCTCTTTCCCCCTTCCTTCCATCTATTTGATTTCTTTCCACCTCTTTCTTTCTTTTCACCTTTCTTTCTCTCTCTCTTCCTTTCTTCCCCCTCCCTCATCTCTTCGCTTCTTTTCTTTCTTTCTTTCTTCTTTCTTTCTCTCTCTCTTTCTTCTTACCTTCTTCCCCCTCCTTCTCTCCCCTATTTACTTTCTTTGTTTCTGGTTTCTCTCCACCTTTCTCTTCCTCCCTTCCTTCTTCCTCCCTCCCTTCCCTTCTATTTTCTTTCTTTCTCTTTCTCTCTCTCTCTCTCTCTCTCTCTCCCCTTCCTTCCTTCTTCCCCTTCCCTCCTCATATATTTGTTTTCTTTGTTTCTCTCTCTTTTACCTCCCCTTCCCCTCCCATCTATTTACTTTCTTTCCACCTTTCTTCCTTTCTTTTTTCTATCTTCCTCCCTCCCTCTATTTGCTTTCTCTGTTTCTCTCTTTCTTTCCACCTCTCTCTCTCTCTTAGACAAATAAATATAACTGGACAAATAAATAACATTATTGATGTCTGTTTTCACCCCTTTTGTTTTTATTCTTCGCAGTCTCATTTAATGTTAATAAAAAAGCAAATTTACATATTTTCCAATAAAAATGTGTGTGTAATATTTGTTCATGTCTTGCGGTTCTCAAACATCTGATGCTTATTCTATGTGGGTCTTACGTTAAGCAAGGTTGGCCACCCCTGGCCTAAACCTATGCTGGATTATGGTCATGATTAGGGGTCATTTAGGGCCAGAGCACGCCGGAGCACTGCTCTGGTAGCCCAGTAGCTGGCACAAATGGTGGTGGCGGCAAGCCCCATGCCCAGCTCCCCGCGCTGAAGCGCTGCGGCCTGGGGGAGGCTTGAAGAGGCCCGTTGTCGGCCTTCTGGGGCCCACGCTGGAGCGCTGTGGCCCGGGGGAGGCCTGAGGAGGCCCGTCATCAGTATCCCGGGGCCCGCGCCGGAGCACTGCGGCCTGGGGAAGGCCTTGATTGCGGTAAGTGTGGGATCCATGTGAGGGATCCGCGGGAGTGGGGGCTTGATGGAGGGGTGGGAGAGCCTTCCTCCCTTTCCCCATCTCTTTGCCCTCTTTCTGTCCCTCCTTTCCTTCTCTTCTTTCCTTTTCTTTCTCTCTTTCCTTTTCTTCCTACCTTTCTTCCTCTCTTTTCCTCCTTCTTTCCTTCACTCTCTCTCTTTCTCTCCACGCGCGCACACATATCCCCGGCCGGCTCCTGGAGCGATTGGAAGCTCCCCCGCCGGTAAGTTTTTCCTATTTGGCAACCCTATTTTGTCCTTTTCCTCTTTTCCTCCTTTCTTCCCTTCTCTTTCTTTCTTTCCCTTCTTCTTTCCTTCTCTTTCTTTTCCTCTTTACTTCTCTTTCTATCCCCTTTCCTTCCTTTTTTCCTTCTCTCTACCCTCTCTCTCTTTCCTTCCCTCTTTCCTCCTTCTGCAGCCCAACTCTAGTGAGAAGGGGTTTAAACTTTAAACCCCTTCTCTCTTCACTCCCCCCCCCCGCCGGCTGGCTGGGGAAGGGAAGGGGAGGCTTTTGAAGATGCCATCCCCCTTTTTTTGCTTCCCTTTCTGACATCACTTCCAGTGATGTCAGGGGGCGTGGCATATGCTAATGAGCTATTATGCTAATAGCATAGTAGCTCATTAGCATACCTTATGCTAATGAGCTCCTGCAGCTCTTTTTCTATGAAATGACCCCTGGTCATGATGTTATCATCACAGAGTCAATGAGCCAGCATTTATCCCATGTACATCTTTAAAATTTGTTTTAGCAATCCTAGCTTAACTTAAATAGCCAAACCTGATGTTTGTTGATCCCATTGCTGCTGGTCCTGAAATGGGCCTTCTGGTTGGCTTGCTGATGCTGCCACAAGTCCTATACCTCTGTCCTGATATGGATATGTTAGATGAGGCATCAGGTTTTCCGCAGAGACTAAGAACAGTAGTCTTCTCAACCACATGCTTCACTACATCTCTGTTCACAGTTGATGAAAAAGTTGGCTTCAGCAGAGCTCCCTTTTCTGAGCTGGAAACTTTCAAACGCCTGCCTCTGACAAGCCCACCCTTCACACCCTGTATGGATGCAGGCGAGGGACATTTTGGAGGAGAAGGTACAAGAGGGTGCTTTATAAGAGCAGGTAATGCATTTTCCGAGGCGTGCAATGAATCTGAAATGCAAGAGGAAAGCACGTGATTTAGAAGCAAAGTTCTTTCCCAACTTGAGACCATTCTCCAGCAGCCACCCTAGCTGAGATGGTTTCGTGATTTCGATGGATTTAGGATTGGGCACTTGTGTTCATACCAGGGCATGGGAAACTACCTGAACTCCCATTGATTTATGTGTTAGGAACAGTTTCTAAATCCTGAAGGATCCGGTCAAACTCTATAAATCATGGGTGTTGAACTAATTTGTTAGGAGGGCCGGATCTGACATAAATGAGACCTTGTTGGGCCGGGCCATGTGGGTCATAAAATGTAATGCCAGGTAGGGGAGATATAAACGTTATAAAGGACACAAACACAATGGGGTTATTTTACTTAAAATAAAAACATGCTTAAAACATCAGCACTCTTGCAATACTTTGTTTATTTAACAGTGTCTGATAACTGACACCTCTTGCTCTGAATTATTGCATCCAAACGTCTGTGCTGTTGCAATCTTGAGTATGCTGTTCAGGTGTGTATCTGTAAGCTGCAAATCTACAGTGACGCAGCAGCAGCAGAACTGGAAGAAGCAGAAGTCAGCCAGTTCCACTGCGGGCCTGATAGAAGCCCTCTGGGGGCCTCATCTGGCCCCCGGGCTGCATGTTTGACACCCCTACTCTAAATACTCAAGTTAAAGATACCACAGAGCAAGCTATATTCTTCACGGCAATATGCCGTGCTATATAGAAGTTCTTTTCTAAAACTGCTTTTTTCTAAATCTCCATTTTTGACTAACAGTATGCTAAAAGTCTTGATAATTGCCACGGGAAGTTTGGACACAGATTGACAATTCTGTGGAAATTTGGGGGAATGAAGGAGATGTTTGAGTAAGGGCTTCCAGCTGTTCAAGTAGGCGGCATCTGTGCCACCTGAAAAGCTCCCTGTCATGCTCTATGCCCCTCGCCCCCAGTCTCTGCCACTAGCCCGGCTAGTCCAGCTCCTTGCTATGATAGTCTGAAATCTGGAGTATCACATCTGAATGCAAAGTCACTGCTTTGAGGCAAATTAGTGTTATTTCTTTTGAGCATACGGAGGGATTTGTTTCACACATCGTAGTGCAAGTCCAGTTCTAGACCAAGCACCGGGGTTGTCATACATCTCCCTCGTTCTGAGCCTGATAACGATATCTCCTCCTCGGAGGGGGAGAAACAGCCAGCTGCAATAGATCCCATTAATCTTCAGGGACAGGAGATGCCGAGCTCTTGACCAGACACAAGCAATTTGCCCTCTCCTCCAGCTGCAAGCAAGTTACCGGCATCAGACACAAAGGAGAGGGAGGAGGCCGGGCCCAGCGTTCCTCCAACACCCCTTGAGCGCTGGCGCCGTCAGCAGAGATCAGAGCTGAGAACCCGTAGCAGTGGGCGTTTGATGGATCGCAGGCACCTGTCGCCAGATGAGTACTTGCAGGGATGCGTGCCACGATTAGCAGCAGTTAACCAGCCCAGGGAGAGTTAGCTATAAATCCAGGATGTGGGAAGCTGCCTATTGTGGACGCAAGGTATACCACGGCTGCATCACCACCCACCTTGTCTCCTGACTTGCTGACTGGAACCTCTGTTACTCTGAACCTGGACTGAACACTGGACCACCAGATCTCTGGACCCCCGACTCTTAGACTGACTGACGAGTCCCCTTTCTGGATACCTGACCTTTGGACTGCCTCTTGACCACTCTCCTGCCTTGCACCTGTACTGTGAGTCAGGGGTCGTTTCGTAGAAAAAGAGCTAGGGGAACTCATTAGCATAACTCATTAGCATATGCCACACCCCCTGACATCACCGGAAGTGTCATAAGGCCACACCCCCTGACATCACCGGATGTGTGTCATAAGGCCACACACTCCGCCCCCAACGGTCCCGGCCGCCGTCGGCCTTGCAGCTCCACTGCCGAGCCCCATGAGGGGCCCGGCGGTGGACCTGCAAGGCCGGCGGGAGTGCAAGGAAGCCCCGCCAAGGCCCTCCCTGGCCCCAGGCAGACATGGGTGGGGAGAGGCAGGGAGGAAGCAACTTACCCTCCCTCTTCTCCTGCCTCCTCCTGGCTGAATGAGGGCTGGAAGCGGGGTGGCCGGAAGCAGGGGGCGGGGCTTCGTCATGTGCCCCGCCCCCCGTACCTCACCCGGGGGAACTGCGATCCCCCGTGATCTCCCCCGAAATGACCTCTGCTGTGAGTGATTACCTGGTCCCTTCTGCCTGGCAGTCCTGTGGAACTTCTGCCTGCTCCCACACCAGACCCACCGGGGCCAGCACAGGGGTCTTGATTAGGAAGTTAGCAAAGTAGCACAGGTAGATTTCCCTATGGTGATGAATCCCTGTTCTCCAGTCACTGCCACTGCAAAGGCAGAGCCATTCACAAGGAAGCATCCACAGGAGAGGATTCTACGTACTTTCTTCAGACATCTCCTTGTAACCTTTCATTCTCTGCTCCCCTGGGTGGCTTTTTAAAACTAAAGATAGCGACTATATCGCTACAGCATTATGCTATGGTGATATACATCAACTAAAGTGTTTGGCATTTTTTTTAAAGCCTCCAGGTGGGCATGGGGGAAGATGGGAAATGGCGGCCATGATACCGGCAAAATTATGCCAATGTGGGCAGGTGGTCTATGCAACTTCCTGTCTATAAGGCATACAAGCTTTTGTGAATCTTTTGGGAAAGCTTATACCAAGCAGGTTTAGGAATTATCAGGACAATGTGGGAAACCCTGGAAGACAATGAATGGAGAACAACATTGTGTGGATACTCCACCCCCCCACCCCCCCAAAAAATCCAGTTTGAGTGATAAGGGGAAGCAAAACATCCCTATTAAAGTTTGCAAGATGGTGTACCTGGGAGGGAGGCGCGAAAATCCCTTTGTGACCTTTGCATACCACCGATTCGGATCAGCGCAGGCGCATAACCCCATGGGCGTGATGCACAGAGACCACGAAGAAGATCGTTTGTAAATGAAAAGTGTAGATCCGCTACCCAAAAAAATTACAGGAACTCTGTCACTTCTGAATAACTGGATTCTTGTCCATTTCAGTCCCTGACCAGGTTCTAGGTTTTCCTGTTTCCACACTGAAACGGAGATGCCCACTGCAGCATCCATCCACAAAAGTACATATTCCGGAGTCCCCTTAGCAAGATTCTTGCCCATGGATCAAGCCAAGGCTTGAAGCAGTTTATGGATTGCTAGTTAGTTTATTTTAGCCAAGCCAAACCACAGCTAATGGGCACAATTTCAAAAGAGCTGGCCTACTGATGGTGTTCCAGGCCAGGCTTGAGCTGAGCAGGAGTCTTACAAACAGAGGCTGATTTTGCACTCGAGCTGCCTCGATGTTGCGCTGCTGTTTGCCCCGATACTATCGGTCAGTTTCACACCCGAAGCTGCGGGGCTGCATTTTGACTCGCGGCTTCGCCCGATTCCCTCCGCAGTTTCGTGATCCTGTTTTTTGAGGATCACGAAACTGCGGAGGAAATCGACTGTTTATGACTCTGGTTGCAAAACAGTAAAGGTAAAGGTTCCCTTGCTCAAAAGCCAGTCGAGTCTGACTCTAGGGTTGCGGTGCTCATCTCCGTTTCCAAGCCGAAGAGCCAGCACTGTCCGAAGATGTTTCTGTGGTCATGTGGCTGGCATGACTGAACACCAAGGCGCACGGAACGCTGTGACCTTCCCACCGAAGCGGTACCTATTTATCTACTTGCAATTTCTTGCTTTCGAACTGCTAGGTTGGCAGGAGCTGGAACTAGAGACGGTAACAAGTAATAAATAAATTAATAACCTAATCCCTTAAAAGGGGGAGGGGAAGAGAATGAAGAATGTTTGGAAGCCACGCCTTCACCTCCACAGCAGTGCTTTCCCCTCCCCCATTTCACAACCGGCTTGTTTTTATCAGCTTCTTTGAAGGCCGGGCACCCGGCTAGGGCTGGAATGTAGGTCTATCTTGGTGGTGACCAGGGGTCATTCCGTAGAAAAAGAGATGCAGGAACTCATTAGCATAACTCATTAGCATAACTTATTTGCATATGCCACATCCCCTGACAACACCGGAAGTGTATCAGAAGGCAACACCCACCGCTCAGGCACCACTGGACTGTTTTGGATTCCTAGCTATTGGGGGGGGGGGACGGCAGGATCTTGCCTCGCAGAGGAGGGAGAGCCTGTGCCTGAATAAAGGTCTTAAAGGTGCCACTGGACTGTTTTGGACCGGGGGGGGGGGCGTGGGGGTCTCTGCAGCTTACCTGGCTGCTTCTTGCTCTGACAGAGGGCTGCTGGGAGCAGGGGGTGAGGCTTGTTGCATGTGCCCGCCCCCTGGGCTCTTTACTGCCGGAGCTCCGCTCCTGTGCGCTCCCGCAGGAAATGACCCCTGGTGGTGACCAGGGCCGGCTCCATCTTATTTTGCACCCTAGGCGAGGATCCCTTCTGCCCCCCCCCCCGGGGCGCCCACAATTTTTCAAAAATAAATGCATTTTAGGAAGAATGAAAAACACAAATAATCAAGAAACTCCCAGAGTACGAGGCCGGGTGCAGTTTGGTGCCCCTAAGGGCCGTCCCGCTCTAGGCGATTGCCTAGTGAGTGAGCCGGCCCTGGTGGTGACGACTTTCAAGGGTTAGCAGGTGGCTATGCCTCTGCTGTCCCCATTATACCTGGACTAAATAGTGCCGTACTGTTTTTTCAATACAGACTTGTGCAATGATAATACGAAAGCTTCCGATCAAGTGGGAGATGCTGGATTTTTAAAAAAGCCCCCTGTGTTCTCTACCTGAGGACGACTGAGAAACGCCGGACTGGGAGGAAGAATCTGGAGGCATCTTTTCCTTCAGGTCTTCGCTGTTCACTTCTTTCGAGTCTTCATCACAGCTGTCACTCAGGCTCCACGCTTCTTCCTCTTCGTCACTGTGTGTCACTTTCAGCACCTGGAGAGCCTTCTCCCTTGGGATGGCGTGTGGGCACCTGCCAGAAAGGTTTCGTCGACTCAGTTACATTTTCACCCTGCCCCCCCAGCCATAGTGTATGTTGGGTAAAAGGTAAAGGTTCCCTTGCTCGAAAGCCAGTAGAATCCGACTCTAGAGCTGCGGTGCTCATCTCCATTTCCAAGCTGAAGAGCCAACGCTGTCCGAAGACACCAAGGCGCACGGAATGCTGTTACCTTCCCACCAAAGCAGTACCTATTTATCTACTTGCAATGTCTTGCTTTCGAACTGCTAGGTTGGCAGGAGCTGGGGCCAGAGACGGGAGCTCACTGGGTCTCGAACTGCTGAACTACTGACCTTCCAGTCTGCAGTTCAGAGTCTTAATCACTTGAGCCACCGCAGCTCATAGTGTGTTACAAGACATTTAAAACAAAGACATAATGGCTTATTTTAGCAAATGGGGCTCCTGGGGGATATGCAGAATTGCTTCTAGTATGGACCCCCAAGCTTTCTCCAGGAACTCAACCAAGGTCCAAAAGCCTCTAAAAACCATAAATGGTCTCCACTTCAGCAGCTGCAGAAACATAAAAAGAACATAAGATTCCCAGTATTATGTGGGGAGCAACCGCGCAGCATGGCCACAGTATGACCTGGGTAGGCAAGTATAAAATATCCCAAAGGTATTTTGTTGACTGACTATGGCAGTAAGGAATCAAAAAGGAAGAAAAATGCTACAAAAAGTAAAATCTGAGCTTGCGCGGCATTTACAGGTGCCATTTGCCCAATGACAGAAAGCGTTCAAGAATACCCACTACAATATTCAGACCAGATTTTGAGAATTAGGGTGAGGTCGGACGTGCCTTTAGAGCTGACCTACCTGCCTGACAGATCTAAAGTGCACAATCAGACAGCAACACCTGGGGAAGGACCCACAATCGTCAGCACCCCATGCTGCCCCGCCACAGAGTTAAAATACACCGGGGAAAGTCCAGTCCTAACACCTGCTGACGGGCCATGGACAGATTTCCCCTAGTCTGATCACTCAAGCGCACACTCAGGCTATCGAGATGGACTGCTCAGTCCATCCCGACTCGGCGCCATTCTCCCCCCCCCCCGCGCTAAATTATATGCGCCCAACTGTATAATTGGACCATGGAGAACTCTTTGCAAGGGGGTTCAATCCCTCATTTATGCTCATGCCCACAAAAAGACCGGGGGGGGGGGAACCACTCACACCCGAATGTGTCGTCTGATCGTGCAGTGATGGGCTTGCACCCACTGCGAACCAGATTATACTGGGATGTCTGATCGGGCAACTCTGTGCCAAATACCGACAGATGAAATGGGAGCACTTCCCGACCGCGCCAACGGGCACGTCTGACCACAGCCTTAATCACAAAGTCTGTCAAAAAAGTTCACCTGGGAAAGCCTCTCCATGCCCTTCAAGGGCGCGAGGTAGGGACACATCACATAGTTGGCAACACATTGAAACAGGGACAGAATTGGGAGCTTTGGATCAAGAGCACAAGAGAGAAAGAAATGTCACATTTCCAGGTCACCAAACAAGCTGCAAGCAAAACGCAGCAGGTCAGCTCATCAAAGCTCATCACACTCATATATTTATATCCAGGGCTATTTTGGGGCAGGAACGCACAGGAACGGAGTTCCGGCTGGCTCCCAAGTTGGCCACGCCCAGCAGGAACTTATTAGCATAACAGGCCACACCCAAAAGCAGAAACTCATTAGGATTGCCTACATTAGGGGTGTGTGGCCTAACATGCAAAGGAGTTCCTGCTACAAGAAAAGCCCTGGGTTTTGACAACAAACAAGGTAAACAGAATAAGAAGCAAAAGGTGGGTGTGGCTGGATGACCACACTTGTGGTAACATGGGGGTGCGGCCTAATGTGCTAATGAGCTGTGCTGTCAGGGGTGTGGCCTAATGTGCTAATAAGTTTCTGCTGTTGGGTGTGGCCTATTATGCTAATGAGTTCCTGCTGGGCTTTTTCTACAAAAAGAGCCCTAAGATATAATATCTTAGATTAGATGTATACCTGCCGTATCTAGACAAGACTAAAAAGATTCCAGATTAAATCTGTAGGATATGTACTGTAACTCTAGCACTAAAAGAAAGTCTTACTCTTAATGCCAGTTGAAATAACAGGATCTTACAGCTCTTTTGAGTGATGCTTAGGTTTGGGCTTTGGCAACTCTTGTCTTGTGAAGAAATGCCACAAGGAGAGAGAGGATAGCAAAAAGGGGGCTCCATTACGTAGACATGAGATGTGGAAAGCGCAGGGGCCATACGGCACAGGAGCTCCCCACATTTTACACTCTAAAGCAGGAACCTGAAGGACAAAATCCCGTCCCTTGATTTTTCAATCTGTGCAGATAATTTATCCTAGCCATAGCAGGGGTGTCTTAAGTTGAAGGCTGCAAATCAGCTCCAGTATGGAAAGCCTCGAAACGTAAAAGTCCAAGGCAGTTCTCCAACACTGCCACAGGGTGGCTGTAATGCTTGTTATGTTAGTGGGAACACGAAGAAAACTCAACTGTCCTTTTAGTCATATGATAATATCGAACAAAGGCAGTCAAAGCGTGGGCTGGGACTTGTGGAGGTATGAGGATTCTCTAGAGGTCACCCTGAATGGGTTGAGAGACACGGCATTATCATGGCTCCTTTCCTTATCATAACTGCACCAACACCGATTTGAGCCATCCAAGAAGCTAGTGGTAACATCCCCCCTTTTTTCTCCTTCCCTTAGGAATACTGCATCGTGCCACAAACCTGATTAGTTCCATACAGGGAGGCTTTATTACTTGACATACTCTAGAGCAGTGGTGGCAAACCTATGGCACGAGTCAGGGGTCATTTCGTAGAAAAAGAGCTAGGGGAACTCATTAGCATAACTCATTAGCATATGCCACACCCCCTGACATCAGGGGCCCGGCGGTGGACCTGCAAGGCCAGCGGGAGTGCGAGGAAGCCCTGCCAAGGCCCTCCCTGGCCCCAGGCAGGCAGGGGTGGGGAGAGGCGGGGAGGAAGCAACTTACCCTCCCTCTTCTCCTGCCTCCTCCTGGCTGAATGAGGGCCGGAAGCGGGGCGGCCGGAAGCAGGGGGCGGGGCTTCGTCATGTGCCCCGCCCCCTGCATCTCACCCGGGGGAATTGCGTTCCCCCGCGTTCCCCCCCAAAATGACCTCTGGCACGAGTGCCAGAGGTGGCACTCAGAGCCCTCTCTGTGGGCACGTGTGCCATCGCCCCAGCCAGGCCCAGACCATCGTTAAAGTGTCGCATTCTCTGCCAAATAATTTTAAGTAGATGAAAGCATTTGGGATTGCTTTCCTTACTTTGTTTGGATCATCTTAAGTTAATGTATGAGTTGTTCTTTCTAAAGTAAAACCTCAGTATTCAGGTTAGATTGCCGTGTTGGCACTTTGCGATAAATAAGTGGGTTTTGGGTCGCAGTTTGGGCACTCGGTCTCTAAAAGGTCCGCCATCACTGCTCTAGAGACTCCCGATTTAGAGACCAAATCTGAACTTACTGGTTATACTGCTCTGTCCAAATTCTCAGCTCAGCAAAGATGTCTTCCACATTCACATCCCTGGCTTCTTCAGAGCCGTCTGGATGACACGGTGGCTGGAATGTGTTCGTTGCTGTAGACTGAAGCATTTGTCGAATTTGTCAGAAGGCATTTGCAGCTCATCGCTCTCCCCTAGAGGCTTTTCATTTCCTGATGTCAAGCGACTGACATTTTAAGGCATATATTTATTTATTTACAAGTTCATCTGTCACAGCCAATGTTCCCTCTAAGCTGTGGAGTCCTGTGAGCAAAAATTCTACTTCGTGAGCTACTGGCATTAAAGTTGTGAGCAGGTGATTTGGCTACTGCATAAATTAGTTTGCTCTGGAGCCATCCTTCCTGAGCGGAGACAAAAAATGTGTTAGCCTGAGGGTAAAAAACTGTGAGCTGGCTCACACTAACTCAGCTTAGAGGGAACACTGGACAACCATTTTTTGGTGTAAACAGTCCTTCCAGTCATGGCCGGGGCACACTACACTGTTAGGGAGCTGCTGTTGTGCCATGAAAGGCTGTGAATTGGCACACTATGGCAGGATGAAAGAAGAGCAGGCCTCCCCTACTTTCCCAGGCAAACCCCCATGCCCCGTCCTATCTATTGCTTGCCTTAATGTGGTAGTCTAGCAGTGCACTTCTCTGCCTCATCAGTCATTACTCAGGAAACTGAGGAAGGGCAAGGTAGCCCACATATCCCGGCAATTTCACCTGTCAGCTTCCACCCAGGGTGTCAAATATAGGGCACTTTTTGTAGCAGGAACTCCTCTGCATATGAGGCGACACACCCCTAATGTAGCCAATCCTCCAAGAGCTTGCAGAGCTCTTCTTACAGGGGCTACTGTAAGCTCTCGGAGGATTGGCTACATTAGGGGTGTGTGATATTAGATATTATGGACTTAAAAATTGTATTAACACCCGAAATAGCTTTATTAAATATGGTACCGGAGAGTTATAAACAAAATGTTAAATATCTGATAATATACATTTTGACAACCGCAAGGATAATGTTGGCCAGGTATTGGAAGCAAAATAAATATCCCACAAGAGAGGAAATAATTTGTAAACTGTTAGAGGTAGCAGAAATGGATAATTTAAGTTTGGCATTGCAAGGCAAAGATGAAAGTGTATTTTTTGGAAGATGGGGAAGTATGTATAATTGGATTTATAAAGTGTGGAGAATATAGACTCAAATATATATATGTATACATGTATGTAAACAATAATTACGTGGAAAATGTATAAATGTATGTAAACAATAATTACGTGGAAAATCAATAAATATTGATTTCCCACCAGACGTCCACCATGACCAAGAGACAAAATAGATTTTATTATAACTAGAAGAATACTGTGCATGTGAGGGTAGGGAGCCAGTGTACTACAGAATCAGGACAAGTTATGTCTAGCAAAGATCCTTGAATGCTCAGAGCACACGAAGAAGAAGAAGAAGAAGAGGAGGAGGAGGAGGAGGAGGAGGAGGAGATTGGATTTATACCCCACCCTTCACTACCCGAAGGAGTCTCAGAGCGGCTTCCAAACTCCTTTCCCTTCCCCTCCCCACAACAGACACCCCGTGAAGTAGGTGGGGCTGAGAGAGCTCTTGACAGAAACGGCTCTTTTTCAAGAACAGCTCTTATCAGAACTCTATGGCTTGGCCAAGGTCACCCAGCAGCTGCAAGTGGAGGAGTGGGGAATCAAACCCGGTTCTCCCAGATTAGAGTCCGCGCACTTAACCACGATACCAAAATGGCTCTCAAAGGTAACACTACACACCTCATGGATTCTGTCAGTTGAGGTCAAGCCACCAATATCAAAGGGTAGCAGGTAATATACAACCACTCCACTGCAGCACTTTTTTTTCCATAACAGGGAAGTGCAGCTATTTCTTTTATGAGGGAAAGTATTTTTATGAGGGAAAGTATTTCTTTTATGAGGGCCCTATGTAAGTAAGGAGCTGCGGTGGCTCAAGTGGTTAAGACGCTGAACTGCAGGCTGTGGAAGGTCGGTAGTTCAGCAGTTCGAGACCCGGGTGCCGCATGACGGAGTGAGCTCCCGTCGCTAGTTCCAGCTCCTGCCAACCTAGCAGTTCGAAAGCAAGACATTGCAAGTAGATAAAGAGGTACCACTTCGGTGGGAAGGGAACAGCGTTCCGTGCGCCTTGGTGTTTAGTCATGCCGGCCACATGAGCACGGAAACATCTTCGGACAGCGCTGGCTTCTTCGGCTTTGAAACAGAGATGAGCACCGCAACCCTACAGTCGGAATCGACTGGCTTTCGAGCAAGGGAACCTCTACTTTTATGTAAGTTTCGCCCCTTCTAAACTGTCCCAGATTGTAGCCCATTTATTATGTCCCACATAAAACAATGAGAGCAACTGAGAACTGAACTATTTTCTCCGTGCACTTCTTTGGCCTGGGTTGCTTGTCTTGGTTGGGTGCTAGAGGGTGTGGGAACACAAGGAACTGGGGTGTTATTAACTGGGACAGAAAACCATCCAGGTTACTATCTAGATAAGCTGCAGCTTAGCCTAACTGTGTAAAATATTATCCTACCAATTGCAACTGCAACAATCACATATATTTAACATTTCCAGCACTTGTACAGAATACAGAAAGACCACGGTTGGATCCTCACTTAAGAACATCAGTATTTCATAAAAGGCTTCTGAGATTGCATTTCCATTGAGTGCATAAGGCCTGTAAGGACATGCAAGTGGTCCTCCCTAACATGGGAATGCTCTAGATTTGGATAGGGAAGCCACAACTTGCATCACTGGGTAACGACTCTCCATCACTTCTTCCCAAGTCTATGCCTAGTCATGTTTTTAACTATTAATATTTTAGACCCAGATATTCTGCACAGATTTCTATTTGATGGAAAACGTGAAGATCTCATGCAAAGATCTCACCCCCTCCTTTATTCTGTGGGTTTATTCAGCAGGGGCTGAAATACCCTTAACTCCTTAGACCATTTCTGCCTCCCCTTTTTGCTGGCTGATACGGCAGCACATTATGAGGCAATTCATACCTCCGACAAGGGGCAGAGTTTTGGTATGGCCCCCACAACCCCCAGGGGTCATTTCGTAGAAAAAGAGGTGCAGGAGCTCATCAAAATAACTCATTAGCATAACTTATTTGCATACGCCACACCCCCTGATCTCACTGGAAGTGTGTCAGAAGGCAACACCCACCGCTCAGGCTCCACTGGACTGTTTTGGATTGCTAGCTATTGGGGGGGGGGACGTGCAGATCTGTCCTCGCTGAGGAGGGAGAGCTTGTGCCTGAATAAAACTTGGTCTTAAAGGTGCCACTGGACTGTTTTGGACCAGGGGGCTGGGGGGGGAGGCTCTGCAGCTTACCTGGCTGCTTCTTGCTCTGACTGAGGGCTGCTTGGAGCAGGGGGTGGGGCTTGTTGCATGTGCCCGCCCCCTGGCCTCTTTACTGCCGAAGCTCCGCTCCTGTGTGCTCCTGCAGGAAATGACCCCTGCCTCCTACAAGGGGTAGAATTTGCCCCCACAACCCCTATAGTATAGAGATGTTTTTAGCCTTCTCCATTGTTTCTTTCTTCTGAAGAAGGTTTTCTACATATAGGTTGCGGTCACACGCACCAGAAAAAACGGGAGGGAAATGAGGCTATTTCCTCTGGAGGAATTTGACCCGCAGTTGCATGATCACACCTCCCTTTGAAGCTGCGGGCACAGTCTGTCAATGCGTGATCAGATGCAACTGTGGATGAGTCACCTTTTTGTGTGCCTTTTCCCCCCATGCGCTTAACCGAGGGATCAATGAATCGCACCTCCGCACCGAGGGCTCCCTATGGAGCTTGCAATGATGTGCATACTGCAAAGGGGGGGGGACAATGGCACGGAGTCGGGATGGCCTGATCAGACCATCCCGACGCCATGAGAGAAGAAGAAGAAGAGATTGGATTTATACCCCGCCCTCCGCTACCCAAAGGAGTCTCAGAGTGGCTGACAAACTCCTTTCCCTTCCCCTCCCCACAACAGACACCCTGTGAGGTAGAAGAAGAAGAAGAAGAGATTGGATCTATACCCTGCCCTTCACTACCCAAGGGAGTCTCAGAGCGACTTACAAACTCCTTCCTCTTCCCCTCCCCACAACAGAGACCCTGGGAGGTAGGTGGGGCTGAGAGAGCTCTTGACAGAAACGGCTCTTTTTCAAGAACAGCTCTGACAGAACTGCGGCTTGCCCAAGGTCATCCAGCCAGGTGGAAGTGGAGGAGTGGGGAATCAAACCCGGTTCTCCCAGATTAGAGTCCGCGCACTTAACAACGACACCAAACTGAGAGCGCGCTGGAGCGATTCGTTTGCAATGAACGAATCGCTATCTTCACAGAATTCTATGAGTCACTGTCCTGCTTCATTTTTGTTCCTAACCCAAATCTTCCAACAGTATTTGATTCTGTTTTGTTTCCTATTTTTGCATTCCAGTCACCTATGAATATCAGCACACCAAACTGAGAGCGCGCTGGAGCGATCAGACATGGGAAAGTCCATCCATGGCCCGTCGCAACCCGTTAACTACCAGATTTTCCCCGGTGTCTTTTAACTCTGCTTCTGCGGTGGAGCAGAACGGGTTGCCAACAGCTGCAGGGCACTTCCCTGATCGCGCCCTTTAAAGCCGCCCGGCATTCGCACCTATGGTGGGGCTAATTGTGCGTATGATCTCAGCCATAGTAGAAGGTATGACATTTTTCTGAACAGTTAACTTTTAGTGCATTGACAATGCAATCCTAATCATAGTTGCACCCTTCTAAATCTACTAAATCGGCTTAGAAGAAAAGTAATGTAACATTTGTGTTACGCTAGCTTCCTCCCACCCCAAAGTAAAGTACGTACAAAAGAAAACCTACACCTAGTTTTTGTCTCCGTGCGTGAAGAGCTTTGATAGGGTTCCCACATATAACTCGGCTGACACCTGGCAAAAAGAAATGAAAAACAGTTTGTTCCACTTTACGATTTCATATGCTTTTAAAATCTATTTTATAAAGCAGAATGTCTAGTCTGTTTATACACAGGGAAAAATTAGAGGGCAACAAAAAAGTCCTTAAAAGTGAACAACGGAAAAAGAGAGAAAAGACTATATGAAAAAAATACTCTAAATATAGTACAAAAGTGTGTGTAGTTTTATTTTACAAGCACTCTATGCAAATTATACAAAACTATAGATGGAAACCCAGTATGAATGGGGGAGAGTAAGATTAAACTAGTTACTCAAAATTACCAACAATAGTGTGAGATTCCAGAGAGATGATGAATTTCAATTACATTCATACTGGTAAGGGTGAACTTCGACCTGAAATTCCAAATCGTGGAGTTGGATTTCAAACTCTAAAACTGAACCTCAACTGTGACCACACACAGTTAGACACAAACTTGAGATAGCACAAAAAGTTCAACAATGACTTCACGCTACAATTATACCGGTCTACTCCTGTTATAGCATCACATGCTTAATCATGAAGCAAAGGAGAAACAGCCTGAGAAGACCTTCTCAGTGGATGCTGGTAAATCATTATCATATAATTCCATGTTCAAAATCTATTTAAAGCTAAATGCTCCTTTAAATACAAAATCCCCAATATTTTTAATGTAATCTTAGGCCCCGATCACACACAGAAGTTGCCGCGGGATACTCACGGATGCCGGGCGGGTTTTACGGGTGCAATCAAACGGGCACATCTGGCAAGCATCGTGTACCCGTAACCAACCTGTCCTGTCCGGCTGAAGATTCGGAGTTAAAAGGTATCTGTGAAATGGCACTATCAAAAGCGACGGGCCGCAGATAGACCGTGTCGAAGCGCGCCAGAAACACATGACGCCGGAAACAACCCTGGTCCGCCACTGCAGTGTTGGATCAGGTAGTGGCGGATTAAATTGCGGCGGCACAAATAGCCACGCCTCCCCCCCCCCGGCGTTATCTGGCCCGTGTGACTGGGGCCTTAATTTGTTTTTAAACTAGGTAACAGATTGCCTGAGAAGAGGCAAGTACATCTAGACAAAAGGCTTACAAACCCTTTTCCTATGGAGGCTACCACAGTGGGACTTTGAAGCACAAAGAATGCTCCCAGACCTTTCCCTTTCTTATGAAGAAAATGGGATGTCACCACCTTTTTCTCAAAGCAACTTCTCCTCAAGTTTTATTGCCAGTCCAGGGGGGAGGGAAAGGGCAGAGCTTGTTTTGGAAAAATTCTGTTTCGCTAAGCAGAAGGAGCAGTAGCAACTCCTGAGGGTTTGAGTTCCGGTGGGAACACAGAAGTCCACGTTATATTGATTCAGTGTGTATAACCATTCTCAATAGCCAATCCAAAGTAGCCAGAAGCTCTACAGCAGACAACACTCCAAGCCCATCTTCCTTCTGGGTGTGCATTTTCCCTGCAGTTTTCCGAAGAAAAACATTAGATTTCCACTCAATGGGATTTACCCCCACCCAGCCAGGTGGCATAGCACAAATCAGAAAATGGGCTTAATATGTCAATGGGATGGACAAGTCCCTTTCTGCCTCAGAGTGCAACCAATGAGAGCTGATAGAATGTTCGTGGGGTGAACAAAAAGGAGATGAGACACTGAGTCTGGGAACGAAGAAGACTGCGTTGGAAACTGACTGGGAAAAAGGTACTTTGTAACTGAGAGGACTGGAAGGATGATGTAAGGGATCAAGCAATCGAGAGAGCCAGCATGGTATGGTGGTTAAGAGAGGTGGACTAATATCTGGAGAACCGGGTTTGATTTCCCACTCCTCCACCTGAAGCCTGTTGGGTGACCTTTGATCAGTCGCAGCTCTCTCGGCCCCACCTACCTCACAAGGGGGTCTGCTGTGGGGAGAGGAAGGGAAGGCGATTGTAAGCTGCTTTGAGACTCCTTAGAGTAGAGAAAAGTGGGGTATAAAAACCAACTCTTCTTCTTCTTCTTCTTCTTCTTCTTCTTGTATTGAAAAATGTATCCATGTTCATATAGATCACTCCAATGTTGTTAAAGTTTTAAATAAAAGTTAATTACCTTTTGTTCATCCCTGATGACTTAGACTGAATTGTCTCAGTGAATAAAACTGTGAATGTGTTAATTTCTGTCAAATCATATTCTTGTCGAGAGTTTGATGGACTATGTTTCTGCAGCTTGAAATAGCTCTATTGATATTCCATCTACTCTTGGTGATTTGTTTTTCCCAACTGCTTTGAGTTCAGCTTTCACTTTACCTTCTAAAACTGCAAACTTCTTCTTTGAAGCAATTTGTCATTCCTTCATCTCTTCTGTATAGTTCTTCGGTGTACTGTTCTGATCTTTTATTTATTTTATCCTGTTCTGTGAATGTATTTCCATGCTGATGTTTCAGCATGCCTAACTATGCTTTAAATTTCCCTTTGATTTCTTAGTTCTTGTGGAACAGATCTCTTGTTCTTCCTTTTTTGTTGTCCTCTTCTATTTCTTTACACTGGTTATTATAATAGTTCCCTCTATGTGCCAGTCACTGGAACGTTGGAGGTAGAGTTCCAATTCTGTTTTTTTTTGCTTCTCATCTATCTTCAGCAATTTGACAAATTTCAGCAGTCATCCATTAAGACTTTCCATTTCTTTTGGTTACAGGAATAGTCTTTGAGCATTCTTCCTTGGTTTCAACCCATAGTTATTTCAGTTCCTGTTCACTTGAACTTAGTAATGCAAATCTGTTCTTTACAAGGTCTTTAAACTCTTCAGGAATGTTGCTTAGATTATATTTTGGCAATATGAGTTTTTTGGTGTTTTTCTTCAGCTTTATTCTTATTTTTTTATATTGACAATTAATGGTCGGTACCACGATCAGCTCCTGGTCTTGTTCTAGCAGCTACAATAGAACTTCTCCATCTTCTGCTTATGTAATCTATTTGATTTCTATATTGGCCGTCTGGGGATGTCCATGTATATAATTTTCTGTTTAGTTGCCTGAAACATATGTTTGCAATGAACGAATCGCTATCTTCACAGAATTCTATGAGTCACTGTCCTGCTTCATTTTTGTTCCTAACCCAAATCTTCCAACAGTATTTGATTCTGTTTTGTTTCCTATTTTTGCATTCCAGTCACCTATGAATATCAGCACATCTTGTTTAGGTATGTGATCAATTTCTTTCTGGACACTTGTATAAAAGCTTCCTCCTCAGCAGCTGCAGTTGAATCATAAACTTGAATGACGGTTATATCATTATATATCATTTGAAAGCCAGTTTGGTGTAGTGGTTAAGTGCACGGACTCTAGTCTGGGAGAACCCCTCTACTCGCAGCTGCTGGATGACCTTGGGTATGCCATAGTTCTGACAAGAGCTGTCCTTGAAAGAGCAGTTCTTGAAAGCTCTCTCAGCCCCGCCTACCTCACAGGGTGTCTGTTGTGGGGAGGGGAAGGCGTTTGTAAGCTGCTCTGAGACTCCGACTGAAGGGCAGGGTATAAATCCAATCTTTTCTTCTTCTTCTATATTCATAGGCTTTCCATGGAGTCTGACTGATACTATTTGGTCAGATTTTGCATTATAGACCCTGACTGCCTGGGCTACATCTCGCCTTTTTATTAGAGCAACTCTGTTTCTTCTGTGTATTTCATTCCCTGAGTAGAACACTTCATCATTTTCTGACTGAAAACGTTCCAATCCAGTCCACTTTAGTTCGCTAACTCCCAGGATTGCAATGTTATATGTTCCATTTCTCGTTTTACAACTTTGAGCTTACCTTGATCCATATGTCTCACGTTCTATGTTCCTATTATATTTGTTGAACAGCTCTGGAGTTTCCATTTGCATCCATTCATATCAACCACTGAACATCCCATTGGCTTTAATCCAGCTGCGTCATTAAGAATAGTGCTACTGTACTTATCCTCTGCTATTCTCGATAGCTGACCGAGTGCTATCCGACCTGTGGGTCCTGTCTTCCAGCACTATATCTTTTTTCATTTTGGATTGTCTCATCATGGGGTTTTCAAGGTATGAGATAATCAGAAGTGATTTACCATTGCCTTCTTCTGAGCAGTACTAAAGAGGTTTTGCTGAAGTGGCACTGCCGTTGTCTATGATAGAACCTCCGTCAGTGTCACCTTCTGCCAGTATCACCTTCCTTTACTAATGCCGCCCCTGTAGCTACTCTTCAAGGATTCCTCTGACCCCATCACCATTGGAACTGTTTATTTTCTTTTGCTGATGGGACCGTTGATTCCTGAAGGGATAAAACTATGCACACACACAGGGCTTTTTTTGTAGAAAAATCCCAGCAGGAACTCATTAGCATAATAGGCCACACCCAACAACAGAAACTCATTAGCATATCCAGTCACACCCATGAGAGCATAGCTCATTAGCATATTAGGCCACACCCCCGTGTTACTAGAAGTATAGTCATCCAGCCACACCCACCTTTTGCTTCTTATTCTGTTTACCTTGTTTGTTGTTCAAACCCAGGGCTTTTTTGTAGCAGGAACTCCTTTGCATGTTAGGCCACACCCCTAATGTAGCCAATCCTAATGAGTTTCTGCTATTGGGTGTGGCCTATTATGCTAATGAGTTCCTGCTGGGTGTGGTCAACTCGGGAGCCAGCCGGAACTCCGTTCCTGTGCGTTCCTGCCCAAAAATAGCCCTGCACACACAAATCCGTCACATCTCAGCCTATATGTTTAGCTGTATGGTGGCAGTATGAATGGGGGAGTAGTATTTAGTTCCCTACCCAGTCACAGGGAAATATCTGGGTGGGGCAGTTGATGAGAGAACTGGGCTGCCCTGCCTGGTGGTGTCTCAGATAAAGGGGGTGGTAATGTTAAAAGAAAGGAGGGTCACAGTCATACTGTACAAAGGCACCATGTGCACGTGTCACTCAATAAAATGTTCCCTCTAAGCTGTGAAGTCTTGTGAGCAAAAATTCTACTTTGTGAGCTACCGGCATTAAAGTTGTGAGTGAGCAATTTGGCTACTGCATAAATTAGTTTGCTCCGGAGCCCTCCTTCCTGAGCTGAAACAAAAATGTGTGAGCTGGAGGCTAAAAAACTGTGAGCTGGCTCACTCTAACTCAGCTTAGAGGGAACACTGAAGACAGTGCTCATCCTCATCTATGTGTGTTTCCACATTTCCTTTAAGAGAAGCTTGTGAGTTGAAGGTGGGGGAGAACAGTACAAGGTGATATTTTACCATGTGTCAAGTCACTGGAATCATCTTCTGGTGCTATCTCCTCAGAAACTGTGGGCTCCGCGAAGGTGTTATTACTAGAGAGTAGATGAGCAGTAGGAGGTCTCTGCGCAGTCTGTGGTCTGGAAGCTGATAAGAAATTACTTGTGGCAGGTCTTCCAGCAGAACATGGTCTTCTTGTTACTGATCCTGAATGAGAATCTGAGAGGGGAGAATTTCACCAAGATACAGGGAAGGCACAATTGTTCAATATTAGCAAAGTATGACAAAGCATAAGGTAAAGGTAAAGGTTCCCCTTGCTTGAAAGCCAGTCAAATCCGACTCTAGGGTTGTGGTGCTCATCTCCGTTTCAAAGCCGAAGAGCCAGCGCTGTCCGAAGACGTTTCCGTGGTCATGTGGCCGGCATGACTGAACACCAAGGCGCACGGAACGCTGTGACCTTCCCACCAAAGTGGTACCTATTTATCTACTTGCAATTTCTTGCTTTCGAACTGCTAGGTTGGCAGGAGCTGGGACTAGAGACGGGAGCTCACTCCGTCATGCGGCAACTCAGGTCTTGAACTGCTGAACTACTGACCTTCCACAGCCTGCAGTTCAGCGTCTTAACCACTTGAGCCACCACAGCTCCTATGACAAAGCATAGTAGACGGAAAAATTATTTCCCTATCTTAAAGTTAATTTAGCATTTCTCTTCTCTCATGTTCAGTCTCTAGAACAATAGTTGAACACATATCCCTCAAACTACTTCAAGAACTCCTGTTTGAGATTTGAATGATTCCTTTACTTTATTTGTCAGTTTCTAGTCACTGCGACACCATGGCAGTGCAAATGAGTACGTAGCCATGGCTGCTTAAGGTCTCAGAAGGCAAGACAGAAAACACACATTCACAATGGAATTAAACAAAAAATTAGTATGACTGTTTTTTAGAGTAAATTTTAGATTTTCACATTTAGGTGAAAAATTGTGGGAGTTCCGTAGTGAAAAATTGTGGGAGTAACACCACCAAATGTACCTTTGCTGCTACCCTAATGCAGGGTTTTTAAATATGGCCCGGCACAAGTCTCGTCTCCCTAGAAATTCTTGTGATCTAGAGAAAGTCTCATAAAAAGGGCAGCTTCATTACAGAGCACAGTACAATACAGGTCATTAACTCCTGAACAGAATGAGACACTAAGAACTTTTGAGGCTTACTAAGTTTTATTTTGTAAATGGATAGGTAATTTAAATGAATACAGTGATCTCACACACATCTAAGAATTTTTAGGATACTATTTCCTGGGCAATGAATTTTGCCGTATGAAATGTAATCAGTGAATACAGAGCCTTACCAAAATGATAGCGTTACAAATTGTTTCTGTTAACAGTCCAAGAGCCATTGTAAACTGGTTTCAGGTGGGTAGCCGTGTTGGCCTGAAGCGACAGAACAAAGTCTGAATCTCGTGGCACCTTTAAGACCAACAAGGTTTTGTTCTGGGCGTAAGCTTTTTGTGCATGCACACATCTGAAGAAGTGTGTGCGGACACGAAAGCTTCTATCCAGAACAAAACTTTGTTGATGAAACTAGTTGTGAGGGTAACAGAGCTGCGTCTCCAAAATGCAGAAGCAAGCAGCATGTAAAGAAAGATTTCAGCACACCCTTCCTGCTGTTTTTCTACTTCAGGTTGCCCATACACCTCCCTCTCCACTTAACAACTGTTTGACATGACCCATGTTTGAAGATGTAGTTCTGCCATTCTAGTTCCACCCTTCTACTGTTGTCCTGCATAAACCAAAAGTTACTGCCCATTCTTATTCCCGATAACAATGCCTGCGCCTTGCTGTGCCCAGGGAGGGAATGCACAGGCTTCCGATTCCTGAAACACTAATGAACGTATGATTTCTATAGTAATTTAGCATACCTAAACCGGCTGCCTCTTCAATGATACTTCCTTCTTTTATGGATTCCTTGACCAATAGCCAATCTTTGTTCATTTTACATGGAATGGCAGTTTGGTTTGCTGGTACTTCATCCAAACTCTTTAAATGAGGGATGAGTTTATTCACTTCAGCTCTGTAGTTGTAGTCTGGGACCTGGAACAGAACAGAACGGTCTTGAGTGTAGTCATTTTAACCATACTGTCAACAAAATGTCTAAGAAATGGGCAAGAAATGCATACGTACACCCCACTCGAAACAGTGCAAGTAGTTGTTGAAGCATTGGCCTCTGATTAGTGGGTCTATCCTACATGACAAAGGTAACCATTGTAGATGTCATAACTCTTGTAGCTATCTCCTTCATGTGCATTGTCAGGAAATTATTTTGTTCAAGTGGCCATCAGGGCTTGGAAGAGGCAAGCTTCCCATCTAACTGGAGGGTAGGGGCAGGTGTGTGAGTGTGTATGTGAAAAGAAAAAGGTAAAAATAAAGGTTTCCCTTGCTCAAAAGCTAGTCGAGTCCGACTCTAGGGTCGCGGTGCTCATCTCCGTTTCCAAGCCGAAGAGCCAGCGCTGTCTGAAGACGTTTCCGTGGTCATGTGGCCGGCATGACTAAACACCGAGGCGCACAGAATGCTGTTACCTTCCCACCGAAGCGGTACCTACTTGCAGTTTCTTGCTTTCAAACTGCTAGGCTGGCAGGATGCGAAAAGAACCGCATAACAAGACACAGAGCATGCCCATTTTGAGAGAGAGGTTATAGATCATGGATCTGGATCTTTATACTATCCGGTTGGAATGGCTGCAATTGATGAGATCAGGTAAAACGTCATGTTGCATGTTGTTCAGACGAACCGATGTTGTTCAGAGGAAGTTTCTTCGAAACGGAACTTGACTTCGGGGATTTTCGTCAGCCCATCTTTCCACTTACCTTTCAGTCCATATTGCTGAAGATTCTCTTTCACTAAAGGACTTTCATTGGTCAATTTCATCTGTTTGTTATTTCTTTTGCATTTTTGTATAGCGTTTGTTCCTGACAGATTCATATGTGTCTTGTGATGCGGTTTTTGTGGCTGTGACCTTTTTGTCTATTTGTCACATTGACTTAGGATGTGAAAAGAAAGCACAGTTAAAATACTGCAAGAGACAGAGAGAAGCAGACTGCAAACAGACTCTGCAGGTGGCTGGCTGAAGCACAGGGTCACGCTCATGGCATCTGCTGCCCTTTAGAAGCGCTACTTTGCCTCCACCCATGTTCTACCAGTAAATGCGCCAAACACTACAAAAATGGTACAAATCTCCAATGCTCTCTCTTCCAAAGGGAATCAACCCAGGTAAACACGAGCCCCTGTATCCTCACCACTTGGAAGAGTGTGTATAGCAGTTTCCTTTTTTCTGTATGAGATCAACACCACTCGCATTCCTGATGGATTAAAACAGAACCAAATACAATTCTGTGCAGTGTACCAAAATATTCGGCCATTTTCTCTGAAGCATTCACTCTTACTTCATATTGTCTATTCAACTGCTGTTACACGAGCAATCAGATAACATTTCTAGACCAACCACCATTACTACCCTATACACAGATAATGTTCCCTCTGATTTTATGGATATTACTACACTCTTTATCCCCAGGCATATACCTCTGTGTATGCATTTAACACATGGAATTCACTGCCACAGGAGGTGGTGGCGGCTACAAGCATGGACAGCGTCAAGAGGTAATTAGATAAGCATATGGAGCAGAGGCCCATCAGTGGCTATTAGCCACAAGGTATAGATAGGGACTCTCAGTCTGGGGAAAGTGATGCTCTGTATTCTTGGTGCTTGGGGGGGGGGGCAAGAGTGGGAGGGCTTCTGGAGTTCTGGCCCCACTGCTGGACCACCTGATGGCACCTGGTATTTTTGGCTGCTGTGTGACACAGAGTGTTGGACTAGATGGGCCATTGGTCTGATCCAACATTGGCTTCTCTTACGTTCTTATGACTCTATCCTTTCTTCTGATCATAGGCTATTGCCAAGACCTCTTCAGCACCACAGTGCATCTCCTGCTTCCTGTTCTGAGTAGCTTATCTAAACTCCTGCAGCTTACTGGCCTTCATATTTTTACATGGAAAGTAGCAGGTAGGTGAAAGAAAATCAAGTCTCGCCCTTCCTCTGCCTTACTTCACTGTGTTCCAATCCTTCACGCACTTTTCAGCCCAGCTCTTATAACAGAAGTAAGTTGGACTGGGGAACACAGAGAGGATGGTAAAGCAGGAGAGGATTTGTTCTCCACACCCATGGGCTCTTTTATAACAACCACAACAACAACAAGACCCTGCCAGCCCCTCACTTAATGATTAATAAATACACGTGGCTGGCCCCAACAGACCTAGTTTGGCCCTTAGAGTAAATGGCAGAGATGCACAGTAAGAGTAAGGCTCTGCAAAACATCCTGTACACTGGAGGGGCATAAGTTGAAGAGCTCTTTGCTAGTGACTCGTCTTGTGTGGGAGAGAGTGCCAAACTCAATAAGGGATCTGTGAGCTCCGGTGCTCTGCTAGGGTCCACCCAGGAGTCCCTGAGCTATGCTTTTTGTTGTTGTTGTTCAGTCGCACAGTCGAGTCCGACTCTTTGCGACCCCATGGACCAGAACCCGCCAGGCCTTCCGGTCTTCTGTCGTCCTCTGAAGTTTGCTCAACTTCATGTCCGTTGCATTGGTGACACTGTCCAACCATCGCATCCTTTGCCGTCCCCGTCTTCTTTGACCTTCAATCTTTCCCAGCATCAGGGTCTTCTCTAGTGAGTGCTCCCTTCTCATTGGGTGGCCAAAGTATTTGAGCTTCAGTTTCATTATCTGGCCTTCCAGGGAACAGTCAGGGTTGATTTCTTTTAGGATTGACTGATTTACCTGCCCTTAACAAAGGATCTTTTAAAGCAGCATTTTAAACTGTATGACTTTAGAAAGAACATTGGCTCTAGGTACTGTCTTGTGCCAAACAACTTACTGGTGCTACACAAAATTTCAGCAGAAGGAACAGCAGCACTGAATATATACAACTGGGAAGATTTTTTAAAAATGGACCCCAAAGTGTCTTTCCGTTAAGGAGCACTATGCATCTGTATGATAGAGTGGCTTTCAGCCAAGGTTCTTACCACAAGTGAGTAAGTAGCTAATACAGAAGACAAAAATCACCTTTTCACATAGTGCATCGACTCTACATGGTGCCCAGGCTAGAGACTTCCAGTCTGCAATTCTGTCCCAATTGAGAGGTGCATCACATTACACACATGCTAACACAGAGTGCTTCCACAATAGCAGCTGTGATAGAGACTGGCACATTTATCATTAGGTTGTTGGTTTTGGTTTAGATTTCAGAAAGGGATGAACTCGTCTGGGAATTAAACTGCAAACAGAGCCTTCAGAACTGAATCAGTATATATAATTATGTTTAAAAAAATTACATGAATGTAATCATACAGAGCTACCGGATAGTTCTGTCTTACTTAAAGCGATATGAAAACAGGAGGCTGCCGTACATCCACTCTCCCTGTTTATCGTTCCCAGTTCTTACAGATATTTTGGAGGACTAGGCAAGTTTTTCTGCCCCCAGTTCTAAACATATTAGGAAATCAGCAGCCCAAGCTCTGGCCAATACATTCAGATGAATGTGAAATTGAGCCTAAAATTCAAAATACTGAATCACGCAGAGAAAGAAGCACCAGTCAGGAAGGTGAAAACAGGTACTACTGTTTCATAGGGATGGACACTTCAGCTTCCACTTTTAGGGCCCGGTCACACAGGCCAGATATTGCGGGGGGGGGGGGGGGAGGGG
>NW_015162059.1:71274-99355 GCF_001447785.1 Gekko japonicus
ACGTGGCTGTTTGCCCCGCAACGAAATAACGCGCGACTGCACGATCAGGCATCCCCTCGCGGTCCTGTCGAGGTCCCGTGGTTAGGGGGGAGGTGCCGATCACGCGGCGCGGCACGGCAAATGGGGCTGTGTTTTGGGGATTTTTACCTGAAGTATGTGCATGCCCCGTTGGGTGCTTGTGCGCATCCCTGGAGACTTCGGGAAAAAAAACCCTTTTCGCAATGGGGCATGGGCGGTGCCGGATGCCACCGGAAACGTGATCAGACGCCCGCCCTTGCCCCGCGGTTTCCGGAAACTAGTACCTCCAAGGTACTAGTTTTTTGCCGCGCATCTTCGGCGGGAAGCCTCGGTTGAGCCACGGGAGCTCTACGCTTCCCAGATGTGGCGGTGAGATCGCGTCCAGAAAATCCGCCTATCTTCCATCTCTCTAGTGTGCTTAATGCTCTGTGTGACCGGGGCCTAGGTAAAGTATCTGATCCTTTTGGACACCAACAGCCCTAAAGACAGTTCACATTAAGTACCTTTGCACTAGAAATAGTTCACAAGAGTAACTTCTGATCCAAATTCCAAAGGTGTGGCCGTGTTGAAGTACATCCTAAACAGATTTATAGCCCTCTGTCCATCGGACATTGCTTATGATTGCACTGTTATTCTGCGGCGGTCAAAACAAGGTGCCTTGTAGCCCAGCAAGGAAAACAACACACCACACACTGGCTGTCACATCCATTGGAGCTAAAACCTCTCTGAAGCATCGTTAGTCTAGAAAGATGATCTTTCCCTCTAACAGGGGAGAGGCCAGACCTTGTTTACAGATAGCCCCCAACATGAAGTAACAACTCACCAGGAATAAAATATCACCCAATGGAAATGCAAACCCAAGGTACAAGTAACAGAATCACAGGACCCCACTCAAGTAGCAGTACCGCAGGACCCCAGTAACATTAGCCATACCATGAAGGGCTCATTCACCTACACGCCCTCTTAACATGAAATATACTATGATGTGCTAGCAATCTGTTGCCATGCAAGCCTATCAATGTTTTTTAATGAACTGTATGGACTGTGCAAAGGGACTGTACAACATGGTGACCTAAAAATACCTGTTGAGACTGCACACCTGAAAGAGGGACACCTTCCTTTAGCGTTGCTGCTCCAGAAGTATTCCAGAGTCATCAGCCATCTCGCCTGCTGTGAGATGAAGCAGTCCCATAAGCCTGCACAAAGCCTCAGATGCCATGCCATGGAAAAACATGAGGACAGAGGACTCCAGATGCCATTAGGAGCTTCTTCCAACACATGTAGGCAACCTCTCTTCCCCCTCTCCCAGCTACCTACAAATCTAATCAAGAGATTCTATTCATGGTTGAATAGCAACTAATTGCTCACCCATCAGCAAGCCGCTTGGGCAATCAAGAGACAATAGCCTCCTGCTAACCCCCCTCCCTCCAGGAGGTTGGGCGATGCCCCCGGTGAGCCGGGAAAGCATCAAAGGAGCAAAGAGGGGAGTAGGCAATTCGGGAGTTCTCAAGAATGCCTGCTCGCTCACTGCGCCGTACCGGAAACTGTAATTTTTGGTTGGATATTTGTTTGTTGTTTATCTGTGTTTGTTCTGTCTTTAAAATTCAATAAAGAAAGTATTAAAAAAAAGAGAGACAATAGCCCTAGCCTGATGATTCAATCATCCTTCATCCAGGTGCCAGTCCCCAGACCAAGTAACTAGCTCTCAATATTTACCACCCCCTAGCCCTCCTCCCCCTTTCCCTCTAACCAAAAGTATGTTTTATGGGATGGACTAACAGGAGGTGTCACGGGGGGGATGTGGCCAGCTCAGCCTGCCCCCCCACACCACGTTATAAAAGATGCTTCCCAACTACATGGTCTCTCTCCCTCCCTCTCCAAGACCCCTATCGAAGCTTTAACCCTCTTATGTCCAGCTTGCTATCTATATACCATACCTCCATCTTTAAACGCTAGTCTGCAGCTAGAGTCCAGGTGGTTCTGCCGGTTCAGAGCATGTGCTCCCCATCTTCTATTTCTAACCCCTCCATTTTCCCATTGGAACGGCTCAATCAATGAGGACAGGTAACTATCACCCAATCAACGAATGTCCTGCTAATGCAAATGTGTTTATGATCTATCTTTATTTATGAGAGTATGTCTGTGTGTGTGCGCGCGTGAGTATTGTTTGACTGAGACATCTCCATCAGTAAAAGACATTATATTTTACCAATCATAGTCTCTGTGTCTGTTCTGGTACTTACAGTAAAGGTCATCATGTAGAAGCAGCCCTGCAGCCAGGATCTTTTTTTCTCAGGGGGGGGGGTTCCGGGGTGCCGCTAATTAAATTAAATTTAAACCACCCCCTCTATTAGGAAAGGGCAGCACAAGGGGCAGAGAGAAGCCGGGTGTGCAGGCCCCCGCCGGCAGCCGGATGACCCGCACCGGAAGCCACACTGCCCCTCATCTTCGCCCGTACGGTGGGGCTCTGCCTTAATCGCGGGGTGGGTGGGTGGGCTCTGCCCTTAAAGCCCCACCACTGGCTAAACAACTGTAATGTATCCAGTCCAGACAAGTCCAGAGACAAACGTCGAGCTTCGCTCCAAGAGACAATGGACTATGCGGATCCTAGTCCGCTCCAATCAGTGGGCTAGGTTCCCGGCCGAGAGCCTATGGGACTCTCAGCCACTGTAAATAACCTATAGGGAAGTAGGGGTGTGTTTTGGGTGGCGGTTTCTCGGGGGATATAAGCCGGCCTGCGAGCCGGCCAAAGTCGTCTTGTTCCGGATACAATAAAGTACGCTTTGCTGAAATCACTCTCCGTTTGCGTACTTTTCAACAACTATCACCTATTTTGTCTCAGTTTGCATAAAACACTTACCTCTGTAGATTGTGGACTTGGTTTCAGGCACATAAGGTTCCCTTCCATGGTAAGAGTCGTCAGTTTGGTGCAGAGCCCTAGATATTGAACCTGGCCAATGTCCTCAATGCTGTTTCCTTCTAGGTCTAGAATCTCAAGATGTTCCAACAGGCTCACTGGGCTTAAGTCAGCAATATTGTTGTAGGCAACGTAAAGTTCCTAGGGAGGAAGGATTTAAGTAAGCGATATTAAGCAGAGGCATTGAATGAATGGCTTCTAGTCTTTTGGATACAGCACAATATTTTATTTTAGACTGGCTAATAATTTTGAACTCTCAGGAACCAGGAATCAGCTTGAGTACAATATGTGATAGATTGTGGTGGTGATTCCTTTCTGCACAATAGTGTTTTGGGAACACAACATAAAATTATATTTTTAAACATATTTAATTCCTATTGGGTATATTTAAAAAAAAGATTCTAGGGCTTTTAAATGTTTAAAGTCTGATTTACTTCCACGTATAGTCGTCAAAATGGGTAAAGTCCCTTGAAAGAAAAAAGGATAAAGTCCCTTGAAAGAACTAATGAATAGAAGTACAAGGAAACTAAATATTGAGTAAAACCAGGGCTCTTTTTGTAGAAAAAGCCCAGCAGGAACTCATTAGCATAATAGGCCACACCCAACAGCAAAATCCATTAGCATATCAGGCCACACCCTGTCAGCATGGCTCATTAGCACATGAGGCCGCCCCCCCCTTTTTACCAGAAGTGTGGTCCCCCAGCCACACCCACCTTTCCCTTCTTATTCTGTTTACCTTGTTTGTTGTCAAATCCCAGGGCTTTTTTTGTAGCAGGAAGTCCTTTGCATGTTAGGCCGCACACCCCTAATGTAGCCAATCCTAATGAGTTTCTGCTGTTGGGTGTGGCCTATTATGCTAATGAGTTCCTGCTGGGCGTGGCCAACTCGGGAGCCAGCTGGAACTCCGTTCCTGTGCGTTCCTGCCCCAAAATAGCCCTGAGTAAAACTATCAAGTGTAGGAATGTGTCAAGATTGCCCTACCTTCAAACAACAGCAGGAAGAGATGCCATCTAAATCCGAAAGCCCACAGCGAGCCATCCAAAGGACTTGAAGATGTGACAATGCCGTTCCGAGGTCCCTTAAGAGAACAACAGTGGCAACAGAGACTTTGAAGCCCGGCTCACCCACCAGTTATCACATTAGATTTGTATTCAGCAGTTCACGTAAGTGGAACACTGGAGAAGGAAACTCCCAGAAATTACATTTCTGTCAGCAAAGGTCTGTGATTACGCATCGTACCGTGTTCAGGTTTTAAAAATAGGGTGACAGCATACCACCTACATCCCCAGAAATAGTGTTCTTTGTTCCAACATCTGGAGGGGGAAGTGCGGAACTGAAAAGCATCATGAGCATGCCTCAAGTAGAAAAACTATGGCAGACTTAGGCTGCGGTCACACGGGCAGGAAAATGCGGGGGGGGGCGGGAAGCGTGGCTGTTTGCCCCGGGGCAAAATAATGCACGGTTGCGCGAGCAGACATCCCATGGAGGTCCCATGGAGGTCCGTGGTAGGGGGGAGGTGCCGATCACATCACAATCCTGCGGCGCGGCAAAGAAGCGCCGTGGCAAAAGGGTGGGGGGGTTTCTGTACACCAACGTGTGCGCATGCCCCGTTGGGTGCTTGTGCGCATCCCGAGGACACTTGAAGGGGGGAAAAAAACCCTTTTTGCGAGGGGACATGGGCGGGCGCCGAATGCCATGGGATTCCACCGGAAACGCGATCATGTGCCCGCCCTTTCCGGAAACTAGTACCTCTGAGGTACTAGTTTTTTACCACGGATCTTCGAAGTGAAGCCTCGGGTGAGCCACAGGAGTTCTACGCTTCCCAGATGTGGCGGTGAGATCGCACCCGGAAAATCCGCCTATCTTCCGTCTCTCTAGCGTGCCTAATGCTCCGTGTGACCGCAGCCTTAGAATATGTACGGGGGGGGGGGGCAATCTACAGGCAAGTTGGGCCCTGGGCAATGAGTTGGAAGCATTGTCTTCTTCTTAGAGACACTAATGCACACCCAGACAAACATGTATCCCTGCATGGGGACAAAATGAGCACTAGATATGGTAGTGTATTCTCCATTTTTATCCTTCAGATTTCTCTTTGCACACCTCAAGGTTTAAATCAATCTTCTACGTAGGAGAAAGAAATGAATGAAACGAAATGAAAAGAAATGAAATGCAATGAAAGCTCTTTCAGTCCCTAAGTATCCATTGACAAGGGGGCTGCCCATGGAACTGTATGTACCGCAACTAGGCCTGCCCACCTCCAGGTGCAGCTGGGGATTCTCCCAAAATTACAGCTTCTCTGCAGGCTACAGGAATCAGTTCCTTTGAGAAAACTGCAGCTTCAGAAGGTTGACTCTGTGGTATCATAGCCCTACTGTGACCCTTCCCCTATCCAAAACAACCATCCTTCATAGGCCCCACCAATAAATCTCCAGAAATTTCCCAACCCAGAACTGGCAAACTCTAACTGCAACTCAAATGTAATCTGAATTCATTGAAAACTTAAAACTTGTCCTTCACATCATATATCTAATTCTGAATCGGCATGGAGTGTGGGTCAACAGATCAGTAAAATGGAGCTAGGGAAATATAGGGGTAGATAGGTGGGATTTCATTACAAACCTAATGGAAGTCACATGTTTGCAAAAAAAAAAAATTCAAATCTGAAAAAAGTACATTAGTGGAATAACCCGCCCCCCAATAATAGACAAATGCCTGTCGCTTTAAGAAAAGAATGCTTGCTGAGCTCTCAGTCACCATTTTGGAGGTTGCTAGGAAACCACAACAATGTTGCTAAGACAGATTCTTTAAAGCAAAGACATGGAGGGGAGCACAGTAGGACTGGAAGGCCAGAACAACCGTGGAAAGGGTCCTGTCCCCCTCCAATAGGGTTGCCAAGTGAGAACTCAGCAGCAGCGGGGGACTTCCGGCTGGCGGCTGCAGCACACATCCACGTCGGCCGGAAGTGACGCGGGCACGCCGGGCATGCTGGGGGCGGGACCACAGTCATCTGAGGGAAAACCCAGTCATGTGACCTGATGGTAAAGGACTCATCAGGCCCTCCACCACTCAGCCCAGCATCCACTCCGTGCCTGAGTACAGTCTGGCACCATGGGGGGGGGGGGCAACCTTGTAACTGGGCCATACCTGCCCAGCAGTGGTCACCAACCAATTGGTCCCTGCACTGGTACCCACTGTGCAACTCAGCTAGACTTCCCTGGGGAGAGGCTGCCAGGGGAGGAAAGGAGGGAAAGCTGAAGGTGGGAGAACAGATAAAGGTAGGTAGGCCGGTAGGTGGGAAGAGAAGAAAGCCGGAGATGCCGTGGGGGCTGCCAAGGAAGGCAAAGAAGAAACAGTAGGGGAGCAGGTAAAAGGTAAAGGTTTCCCTTGCTCGAAAGCCAGTCGAATCCGACTCTAGGGTTGCAGTGCTCATCTCCGTTTCAAAGCCAAAGAGCCAGCGCTGTCCGAAGACGTTTCCGTGGTCATGTGGCCGGCATGACTAAACACCAAGGCGCACGGAACGCTGTTACCTTCCCACCAAAGTGGTGGTACCTATTTATCTACTTGCAATTTCTTGCTTTCTTTTTTTTTTGTACAAAACTTTTATTTTTTGGATATAATATCACATTTAACATTGGCTTTCACTTATCCAATACCCATATTTCCCTTTCCCCCCTCCCTTGCTAGTGGCTTCCCGCAGTGCTCGACCCTTTTTCCCTTTACAATACTTATATTTGCTTAAACATTTTAAAATTGCTTAAATGTTAAACATAACATTTCTATCAATATTGTTCTAAATACAATAAATTGTGTTTAACATCCCAGTTTTCCTCTAGATAGTCTTTAAAATCTTTCCAGTCTTCAAAAAATTCTTGATCTTTTTTGTTACTCAACTTTCTTGTAATGCAATTTCTTGCTTTCGAACTGCTAGGTTGGCAGGAGCTGGAACCAGAGACGGGAGCTCACTCCGTCATGCGGCAACTCGGGTCTCGAACTGCTGAACTACCGCCCTTCCACAGCCAGCAGTTCAGCGTCTGAACCAAATGAGATACCCCTGCAAGCCCTCATGGGTCCCCCTGGTTGTTATACTGTGAAATGCATCTATTTGTTGCTAACCCCAATCTGCAGCCACAGAGATTACATTCAGCCATTTCTCTAAGCAATAAAGGAGAGAGGCAGGAAAGTGAATAAAAGGATTTGTGCCTCAGGACTGTTGATACAGAATTGCTCACTAACAGCTTCCCAGAATCCAGATGATCTAACGACAGACTTCCATAATTCACATTCATGACATCTAGCTTTCCCAGCCTGACATTTTTTGAAACCAAGAGGAAAAAAACAGCATGGGTTAGCAGCACTGAATAGTATTTTGGTGTACAACGATGTACAATGTATTCAGGCAGTTCCATACTGTCTAACATAACATGTGTAAACTTCATTACATAATACCTTGTATTTTAGCAGATGTTATTTAAACTCCAGTGTATATTAAACTATTCTTGTGTGAATAGCATTGATCTTCTATACCTAAACGACAAGGAACTATGTCATAGGTCACTTAAAGGCCATCTTTTATCGTGCTTTATGACTATATAACAGTTCTGAAACATCGAGTGTTTAGCTGTAATTCAAACAATTACTTTGCTGAAATTATGAATCCAAAAAAAGTGCTTCCTCTTCCTCTCACCCTGAACTATCCCGCTTCCCAGTCCTTCCCAGTGCAGGCTAGCTGAAGCAAGAGCAAAATTGGATGGCACAGAAGCAACAAGTTTCTGGAAAGTCCAGCATCGGCTGCCAGAGGCCTTAGTGTGACATAAAGAGGGCGCTGCATTCGTCGGGTCCATGTGAGCGCAGCTGAGCAAATGCAAAGTGTAGAAAAAAGAGTGCCCTTTCCACACTGCTTTGTCTTGCTCCATTCCCTAATTTGCAGACCCATATCTCCATGGGGTTGCTGGGATCCAGACAGCCCTTGCAGGCCTCCATATGAAACATCCCTCTGATACTGGCCAGCTCTGCTCCAGTTTGCAAAATGCTACCAGACAAGCCACACTGCAGCAGCAGCCCTTGAATCCCACACTGCTGTTGCTGAAACAGCCTGTTACACCTTCCAAATACAGAAATTCCACTAGTAGAAAACAGCATCAAAAATTGCCAAACAATATATTAAACAATTATGAAGTTGGTGGTGTCACAACAACATTAGTGCATACTGTAACTATAATAAGGCATAACATACAATATTTCCTCTTTTGTAGATAAGACATAAAGTCCATGTAATCAGTGTAACTTGATAGGAGTCCACATAGTCATAACATTGCCCAAACAGCCTTTGCAAAGACGCCCGTTCTAGATACTTAGAAGATGCATTTCCTTCGACTTCTTCCATTTGCCGGCTATATAAGTGGATTTACCCAAATGCCTAAACTCGAAAATACATATGAAAAACAGAATTGTTTTTTAAAAAAACCTGCCCCAAAAATACACCCACCCTTCCAGCAATTTCAACAGACCACAAGGTTCATAGTGTAAGAAGCGAATCATAGGTTCTCCATCTGACCAGAGCCCACAACAAACAGAGACACCTGAGCAGGGCGAACACAGCAAACTTTAATGGAGGGAGCCAAATACCAGTCAGTGGCGAGGATGAGATCACAGTGCTTCGGAGTGCAGCACCAAGTGCTCCATTTCCTCCAGGGGCACCTGCCCAATGGGCCAGGGGACCAACACTCCAGGGACCATGGATGTCCATGAGGCCTTCTGTGGGCTCCCTTCAGCTGTGGACAGGAGACACGGAAGGCTTGTGGCTCAGTGGCTGGGCTGCCAACTCTCCCTGCTCAGCAGCTGTGTTAGAAGGGGAACACATGGAGAAGCTGGTATCAACAGCCCTTGCTGACGCAGTGCAGTGGGTGCGCCTCGGGCACGTCAATGCTGCAAGGTGGCCCCCCCCCAGGGCGCTGAATCCTGACTTCCCTCACCAGTGTTGCTCTCAAGTCTGAACCAGCACCAACCGGGGGGAGCCCTTCTCCAGCTGCATCGGGGTGATCTGCTCCTGCGAGGCAAAGTGTTCGGCCAACGTGTGCTTCCGCTCAGGTGTCAGCAAGCTGCCAATATGTTTTCCTATTCTCTATGTATGCACTTGTCTGCTTTCGCTTTCCCATGTATGCCTGTTTATTCGCTTACGTGCCTAGCTGCAGGAACATCCGTATCTCTCAAGGCCACAGGTGGTTGCCGGCGGGTAGTAGCTTGGGTGATCTCATGGTACGATCCACGAGAAGCAGTGTGTTATGATTAAGTAGGAGCGTTGCTTCCCAGGCTCAATGGCGCACGCGGGAAGTCCCGCAACTGGGCCCCAGCTTTCTGAATTTACTATAAACTATTGGGATCCATGCTTATGCCTCATTCTGAACAGTGATCCTGTTATGCACCTATTGCTTCAAATAAAGTAAAACCTTTCCTACAAGTGTGCGCTTCGTTGATGCGATGGGAGTCTGACATCAGGGTGGTGGGGCTTCCCAGTGGCCACTGCGTTCTATGCGGGGGGAGCCCAGACAACTGGCAAGGCAGGCAGGCCAGCGCGTGGGTGCCACCGTAGGCCCCCTTCCCCAGCAGCTGCCTCAAGCGGGCCCCCACACACCTAATCTCTTGCTGTGCAGGGACTGTGGGTAGGTGGGGAGCACTGTGTGCCTCCTGGCTGCTGGGGTCAGGAGTGGGAGATGCTGTGGCCATTGCACATTGTGGCCAATGTTGTTGATCATGGAGGGAAAGGGGGTCGGGGAAAGGGTGGCTTTCTTACCTGTCGGTGCGCGGCTGCCCCTGTGAATCCCAGGAGAGGAGGCAGGGTACCTGTTGGGGCTTGAAAGCCGGGAGAGGCCAGCCACAAAGTGTGTGACCTTTGCTCTCCCAGTGGTGTGTTTCCACCAAGAACTCACCCGGTGGTGCTCAGTGTCCCTCTCTGTGTTTTCCCTGCCACCACTCGCTCGCTCTAAATCTGCACGGCAGGGAGCTGTCAGACACTGTAGGAGCTGTAGGAGCTGTCAGACACTGCCATGTAAGTTGTGGGGCAACCCGTGGGAAGCATTTGTAGAGCGGGGGGGGGGGCTGTGATTGGGTGCTGGGGAGGGTTGTGGCCAGCATGAGGAAGGATGCTGATTGGATGCAGGGGTCATTTCCTGCACAGGAGCAGAGCTCCGGCAGTAAAGAGCCCAGGGGGCAGGCACATGCAACAAGCCCCACCCTCTGCTCCCAGCGGCACTCAGTCAGAGCAAGAAGCAGCCAGGTAAGTTGCAGAGCCCCCCCCTGGCCCCCCAGTCCAAAACAGTCCAGTGGCACCTTTAAGACCAAGTTTTATTCAGGTACAAGCTCTCCCTCCTCTGCAAGGACAGATCTGCATGTTTCCCCCCCCCCAATAGATAGCAATCCAGAACAGTCCAGTGGAGCCTGAGCGGTGGGTGTTGCCTTCTGACACACTTCCGGTGATGTCAGGGGGTGTGGCATATGCAAATAAGTTATGCTAATGAGCTCCTGCACCTCTTTTTTAACGAAATGACCCCTGATTGGGTGCACCACAGCCCCGTAGCGGGCAACCTTTTGCTCAGGGAGCCAGCCATTCCCCCCCCCCCATCGGACTGTGCCGGTTCGGATGGGGCCAATCAGCTAACTACAAGCCAATGTACTTCGGAGCTGTGGAGTGCACAGCTGGGATCCTGCACCTTGTCCTGCACCATGACTTCCTTTCAAGGTGCGCTGAGGATCACCCGGCCTCACCCACACTTTTGCAACCTTGCCGTCTCGGGTGACCCTGCCAGTGCCCGCTCTGGACGGCTGCTTAGGAAGGCGCCCTGAGCAGCGCCTCTGGCAAAGCCTGCCCAGCCCTCATCCAGGTGATCCCACCTCTCTTCCCTGAGCCGTTCCCACTAGTGGCTCAGGCGGGGGGGGTGTCTCCCTTGCTTGTGCTTCTCCTTCCTTGACCCTCCACTCCAGGCATTGGCGAGGCTGCTTGTCAATCATACAACACACACACACGTGCTTCCCCCATGGCATAGGATCGCTTCTTCCTTCTGCAAACACGGAGAGTCACCCACCTCTTCCTGGTCGAAGAACTTCGAAAAACAACTCGCTCTTAAGTTTGACCAGGAGATGGTCTTGTGAGATCGGACCTGCAATCCTATGTAGCCCCAGTTTCACCTACAGGCATGTGACTACTGTGGGGATCGGGGAGAGGAGAAGCCAAGGCTCGGGGTTGGAGGCCCAGAAGAAACGCATGGTCTGGTACACCCTACAGGTCTGGTGCACCCTAAGTCGGTATCCTGAGCTGTTTGAGTTCCTGTGGGAGCCAATGGGCTATACGAGCATTTTTTTTTGCTGGTGCAGTTTTGCATCTGTTCAGGGGGGTGTTCACACGCTAGAAGTGCTTAAGGAGCCGCCTAAATGCCACCACACACCCCAGCATGCCCACATACCCAGAGGCGCAGGGGGGTTGCTGGAGCTCCCCCAGCATGCTGTCATGTTGCAGCTGCGCTGACAATACTGAGTGACACAGTGGGACCAGTGCCCAGTGCCCAGATAGGGGAGGGAAAGAAAGGCATTTAAACCCAACAGCTGACTGGCGGCCGAGGCGGCTGTTAGGTTTAATGAGACCTTTTTCGGTATAGCGAAATGAACCCGAAAAAAATCTGGATAATTATGGCTTTTTCGGGTTTAGTTATACCAGTAGCCAAACGCAGAACTGTGATCTGTATTTGGCTTATGGGATAGCCAAAAAATACCCACAAGGTATTTTTTGGGGGTATTTTTTCGGTTCGGCATCAGCCGGATACACACCCCTAATCATGGCTCTTCTCTATGAACAGCAGAATTAGGACTGACCCAATGCACTGATTCCCTTTCACAAGACAACATTTCAGAGCTCTTTCCAGCCAGTTACAAATTTCCTGAAAATATATATACGTAAAGAACTGCCTGAAGAGACATTATTAGTCCCATGGCTGTTGTAAATACATTTCCATCCTGCAATTCAATGCATATTTGTCCAATGCAGTTACAGAAGTCTAAGTATCACAGTAAGGTAGATTCAGGTGGGGTAGCCGTGTTGCTCTGAAGTAGCAGAACAAAGTTTGAGTTCAGTGGCACTTTTACGACCAACAAAGTTTTATTCACAGTATAAGCTTTCGTGTTAGGGTTCCCATTCCCCAGGCCGAGGTGGGGACAGTGATGTTGCAGGATGGTGTCCCCGATGTGATGACATCACACAGAAGTGACATCATCACATCAGGGATGTTGCACGGTGACACTCTGCTTTTTGGGCAAAACACTATGGGTTGAGGACAATTTTACCATAGAGTTTAGACCTAAAATGCACAGTGTCATTGTGCAACATCCTCAACATGCTGATGTCACTTCCACGTGATGTCATTGCATTGGGGACGTTACGCAATGTCCCCTCCCCCTCCAGGAATGTCCCCCAAGTCCCCACCCCCGCCGGCATGAAGGTAGGACTAGCAATCCTATTTCGTGTGCAAGCACAATTCCTCAGATACAGACACAGTAAAGGTTCATGTTAACAAGTATGAGATAAAGACATAGGAATTCTACTTCCAAGCTTATTATCAAACATCTTCAAAGAACAGACTATGTCCATTTTACATAAAATTCTGTTTACCCACAAAAATTACTTATAACCAGTATTAGCATGATACATGGCACAACTCTGACTTAATTATTCCAGTTAATTAAATTTTCATTAACACTGCAGCTTCAATCAGCTGGTTTCAACTGAAATTTAGCACTTTTGGTGAGCAAAACATTCACTGAGAACTTTAAAGTTCTGATTCTTATGTTCAGTGTTTGTTCAGTATAACAATAACAGGCTTGACCAAAACTGACATATGTTGTGAGGAACAGCAATTCTGTAACACATGAATACCTGACAGACAGACAACCTTTATTGGCATGTCAAAGATAGAAGTACATTAAAATTTAAAAAACACATCAAGGTAACAAAGCAATTGTAAGGCCAACCAAAATGAAATAGATAAATTAATAGCTTCCTTGAATTGATTTGCAGACTGGAGATAACAGGCGACATTAGAGGTTATGAGAACATTATGTCCAGAAAGTAACCAGTGAACCTGGACACTGACAGGGAGGCCACACCCTGTACAGAGAAGGGAGTTCAGAAATTTTTACTGAATCTTAATGTATAATGGACAATTTAATAGAACATGGGGAATGGATTCAGTAGCATCCAGGCTACAGGGGCATTGAATAAATTCATAGGGGATTTTGTTACATCTTCCAGAGAAGATGGTCGATGGCAGTACATTAAATCTGGCCAGCATAAATGCCCTTCTTTGATGGGAATCAGTTAAAGAGCAGAAATAAGAGGCTATATGGCCAGGTGTCAGAGATAATTCCAGATGGATTGGAGAGCAAGTTTTCCTAGCTGCCTCAGTCAGGCGCTGAAATTGGATATCTAACAGCCAGCATTTAATTATCTGAAATGCTGTTGAGGCAGATGATAAGTAAAGCGAATCTAGAGGTGTACCTATAGACCTAATTTTGTTAAGGACTAATTTCAACCAGTTAGATTCATGATAATCTGTCAACATTAAGAAAGTAAGAAAGTTCAAAACAGAGCCCGCTCGCGGGGAGGGCGGGGTAAAAATACCTAAATAAATAAATAAAATAAATTAATTAAACAAAAGGCAAAGCCAAAATTTGATCATCAAAAACCAGGCCCCAGTTTCTATCAACATCTGGCCGGTTTCAAGAAAAAACATAGTATATGGAACACAGTTAGAGAGACCAAGGATTTTCCATTTAAAAAAAGATTGTAGTCCCTCCGCTGATCGATTGATTGCACTTATCCATATGGGAGCTCCGTGGAAGAATTGTGGGCTGGATTTTGCATTAAAGGCTTTTAAAGCCATGGGAACATACCTATTGCCTCTCAAATAGAAAAAACGGGCGATGACAGTCGCACTTTTCCTTGCTAAATTGGAGGCACATTTACGATGTGTAGCCCAGCTCCCATTGTAACAGAAGTTGATCCCCAAATATTTGAAGGATTTAACCTGCTCAATGGGATTTCCTTGAATTTTCCATACGTACTGTTTCCAGGATTTAGCAAAAACTAAGATCTTTGTTTTCCTATTATTCAGACTTAGCCTGCTGTTATTGCAATGGGTCAAGCACTGATGTAAAAGACGCCTCAGTCCGATTTGGGAACATGAAAGTAAAACAGCGTCATCCACATATAAGAGAATTGGAATTTGGCATTGAACAATTTTGGGGAAGTATCCACCAGTTTCGGACAAAACTGGGGCCAGGTCATTTAGAAACAGATTAAACAACGAGGGGGCAAGGATACAACCCTGTTTTACACCTTTACAGATTGGGATTTTTGGAGTTAGATTTCCCTGGTGATTGAATTTGACCTGGCAGCTAGTGTGTGTATAAAGTTTTTTAATTAAAATAAGTATTCTGGGCTCCATGTTCATTCTGGCCATTTTATCCCACAAGAGATCTCTTGGGATTGAGTCAAACACCGCTTCAAGATCTAAAAAGGCAGAGAAAAGCTTATTACCAGGTTTCCCACTGTATTTGGCAACTAGATGTGACAATACTATACAGTGATCCAGTGTAGACTCTCCATGACAAAACCCTTATTTGTTCTGGGCCTAGTATATTGTGGTCAATCATCCACCCTTCTAATTTAGTTAGAAGATGTTTGGCATAAAGCTCGCCGATTACTGATAAACGGCTAATTTGTCTGTAATTACCAGGTGAAGAGGGATCACCCTTATAAAAAATGGGGACGATGATTGCGTTTGTCCATGACTGGCATTATTCCTGTGTTATTTATCATGAAGAACAAGACAGCTGGGGGGGGGGCACCATTCAGGGTGGGACTTCAATAATTCTGGAGTGACTGCGTCAGGGCCAGGGGCCTTTTTTGATTTAAGATGTGAGATCAAAGTAATGATATCCTCAGGAGACACAGGTGGCCACTCAGGCATCACAGGGGTATCAAATTCAGTAGGATTGGGGAAACTAGCACCATCTTCATTGAAAAGATTTACAAAATACGAAAAACAAATTTGAACATATAAGAACATAAGAGATGCCAATGTTGGATCAGGCCAAAGGCCCATCCAGTCCAACACTCTGTATCACACAGTGGCCAGAAACACTAGGTGCCATCAGGAGGTACACCAGTGGGGCCAGGACATTAGAAGCCCTCCCACTGTTGACCCCCCCCCCCAAGCACCAAGATGACATATGCTTATCCATATGCTTATCCGATTCCCTTTTGAGTTTGGGATGGGATTGATGGCAATGAGATTAGTTTCACCCGTGAGACACCTGAGATTAAGGCCCAAAATTCCCCACAGTCATTTGACCTAAGTGCCTTGATCAACAGTTCCCACTGGTCTCCAACATACTGGAGCTTCTTGGCCTTGTCTAGGTTTGATCACTGTTGTTTAACAATGAAATATTCCTTTCAATAAGGAAGACCTTTTTTTGGATCCAAAAACAGTAAATGGAGCGAAGAGTGGACTTCAGGCGCAAACATTCTCCATTGTACCGTGCATTATACTTGGGTTTATGTTTGAAAACCGAAATGGGAGCAGGGTTGGGTAAAGAAATAAGCTTCGAGACGAGAGTGTCTTATGAGGATAGAACTTCTGTAGGATTTAAAGAGGTCACAAGTGAGGAATGCAAATCCTTAATTGCTTGATCGGTAACTAGTAGCTGGATTCTCTCTGAGAGATAGATCTGGGAAGGAACTCAAAGGGCAGATCATCAACTGGAGGGGCCAAATCAGATTCGGGGTGTATCTGTGGAATGATTGAAAAAACAAGAGGGAAATGATCACTCTTGGTAGGGACAGCAATATAAAAGAGCTCTAAGTTAGCTTTAAAGGATGAAAGGATTAAAATGTAGTCCAGCACACTGCAACCTCTGGTGGATGCGAAGGCAAATTCCCCAAAGATGTCGCCATCATGGGAACCATTCAAAATCGGTTTATCAAATTGCATATAATTTAGCAGGAAGATTTAAGAAAATCCCCTACTCTGTAAGGTTCTGTGATTGTGATTCAGAGGAGATTGAAACAATCGAACATGTATTCCTCTATTGTAGTTTGTATGATGACATTCGGGAAGCCTATCTAGAAGATATTCTTAAGAATGATGCCAAGCAATCCGATGACAGAAGGTTGTATCGTTTATTGGCTTCACAAAATATAGCGGTTATTGAAGCGGTTGCCAAGTTCTGTAACTGCCTTATAATGAGGAAGCTGTGTGTCAAATCCATGAACTGAATGGCGACTGTATGATTATGATCTATGCCAATAAAGGTTTTGAACTTGAACTGCATATAAAATTTAGTAAAAAGTATGCCTGCCCAATTAATATGAAAATCTTTCGACGATCTAGCAAGACTAAAAAAGTTTGGGAGGGAGTCATTAGGCTCTAAATTCAAAGCGGCCAGAAGGTGTGAGTAGGACATGCACAATTCTGCATCACTGTTCTTTTGATCGCAAAATTCCATTCTCATTTCAGCTACTTTGTGGTGATTACGTGGTGACTATGAATAGGAACTACTTATTCGAGATCTGACAGACTAGAAGACAGTGATATTTGTCAGTCAATGAAATCACAAGTCACGTATACTGTCAGAGATTCAGCTGTGTCTACTATATTTTCAGCCACAGAGCTAGTACATTCAAATCTGCAATATTACACAGAGGAACATAAAGAAATAGACAGTTAGGGTGGGGGAGTACCAGATTCCTCCATAGCTATTTCTCTGTTCCCATCTGGAAGCACTATGCTCCTTCAGAGGGAGCTGGCTTGCATTCTTCTCAAATAGCTCACCAGAACAACAGTAAATCATTACAGCGTTTCTCTTTTGTTGTTGCCATAGGTCAAAAGAGAAACCCAGAGTCAGTGAGACAACATGCTTTACGATTCCAAGTTATGCAGGATAAAATATATGCAAACTGTGGAGTCCCACAGGCTTCTCTATAAAAAATAATGGGGATGGTCCCTAAGTCTCACTATATAGTCAGACATTATTGACAAATGTGAATGTAGAGAGACTTAATTGCTATCCAAACACAAAAGGTGAAACAGTTAAACTGATTGGAAACAAAACTTAACATGGGTCTGAATCTGACTGCTAGGACAAAAGAAGTCATGATCTCACATGCTCCATTTCTCTTCCAGGCTTGCTGCAAACCATAGTTTGTTTTGCCCCAACCACCATTCCTGGTTTGTACATGCTCTCCAACCTAGAACTGGAAATCAGTTTGATTTTCAGGTCTAGTTTGGAAGGCAAGCACAAAGATTAAGCAGAAGTCCAGCGGCACTTCAAGGCACCAGCGTTTATTCCAGCAGGAGTTTTCATGAGTCAGAGCTCACTTATTTAGATGCACCAAAGAGAAAATAATTCTCCTCCTGTTTATCAGTAAAGTTACAGAAAGAGACGGGGAAATGGATGAATTGGGGTGGAGAAAGGCCTGGTGTCGTAAATCAGTGCAGCTGGGAAGTGGCAGGAGAGGCCACAGGAGGCCTGACCTACAGGACAGAAGGCAGCAGGACAGGATAGGGCACCAACTCAGGATGACAGTAGTAGCTCAACGGCCCCAGGAGGAGCAGGGGCACACTACCCTCTGGAGATCTTGCCCCTCATAAATCAGTCACTGACCACAGCAGCAGGGCAGGTGTTTTGCCAGCCCAAAGGGCTTCTGGCTAGCCCTGTGCAAACCCTGCTGGGGTGGGACAAAGCCAAGCAGGGGTTAAGTGAGGACAAGGGCTCAGAGAAGGAAGAGTTGAGCCTGGTCAGCATAGGCAGTGCTCCAGAGATTAAAAGGGAGGATGGTGGAAAGGCAGAGAGGGAGAGGAAGGCAAGCTGGTTGGGAGAGACCAAGAAGGCACATGCAAAGGAGGAAGGGGAACCAAGGGGAGGAACCATGGCCCTGAATAGGTCTGGTCAGACCTGGGGGGACCAACCTACAGTAGACGCATAATTCAGCCCCTGTAAGGCTTTCAAAGGGGCAGTCTTGGCAGGTGAAGAGAACTGCAGTCATGCGGCAACCTCTTTGGACTCATTTCTGGCTACAGAATGAGCTCTAATGAGCACCAGTGAGTCCAATGGAATCTGTCTGTCATGAACAACATTTATGATGTCCCACTGCCCCCTAGTGGGGCCATAATCAGGTGTGATCTCTATATAAGAGACTGGGATGAATTAGGAGAATACCTTGAACAAAACTTTGTGGGTCCTAAAGGTGTTACTGGACTCAAACTTTCTTCTGCTGCTTCAGACCAACATGACTACCCACCTGGAATGAATTAGGTTATTATTACGCATGAACCAATGAAACTGCCTTCTACGAAATCAGACCCTTGGTCCATCAAAGTCAGTATTGTCTACTCAGACTGGCAGCGAGTCTCCAGGGTCTCAGGCAGAGGTCTTTGACATCACCTACTGCCAGATCTTTTACCTGGAGATACTGGGGATACATGGCATCCGGCCCCATCAGTCCTTGGCAAATAGAAGGAGACGTCGAGGAAGCAGTGACAGAATTCACGTTCCTGTGATCCAAGATCACTGCAGACGGTGACAGCAGCCATGAAATTAAAAGATGCCTGCTCCTTGGAAGGAAAGCGGTGGCAAACCTAGACAGCATAATAAAAAGTAGAGACATCACACTGCCAACAAAAGTCCGTATGGTCAAAGCAATGGTATTCCCAGTAGTCATGTATGGCTGTGAGAGTTGGACCATAAGGAAGGCTGAGCGCCGAAGAATAGATTCTTTTGAATTATGGTGCTGGAGAAGACTCTTGAGAGTCCCTCGGACAGCAAGGAGATCAAATCAGTCAATCCTAAAAGAAATCAACCCTGACTGTTCCCTGGAAGGCCAGATACTGAAGATGAAACTTCAAATACTTTGGCCACCAAATGAGAAGGAAGCACTCCCTGGAGAAGACCCTGATGCTGGGAAAGACTGAAGGTCAAAGAAGAAGGGGACGGCAAAGGATGAGATGGTTAGACAGTGTTGTTATTGATTCAACGAACATGAAATTAAGCAAACTCCGGAGCATGACGGAAGACAGGAGGGCCTGGCGTGATGTGGTCCATGGGGTCGCGAAGAGTCGGACTCAACTATGCGACTGAACAACAACAACACTGGGGATTGAACCTGTGACCTTTTGCATGCCAAGCAGATGCTCTGCCACTGAACCACAGCCCCTCCCACATAATGGATAACAACAAAGCTCAGTGATTCCAGAGTCTATTTCAGAGGTGAAGATAAACAAAAGGGTAATGAAGTAGGAAAAAACAGCACCTAATTAAGGAAAAAGCAGTCTGAAGCATAAAAGGACTGACATGTTAAGAACAGTCAATTAAAGTCTCTAAAAAATTGGTAGTCTTGTCTTGACCAGGATAGCCCAGGCAAGCCCGATCTCATCAGATCTCAGAAGCTAAGCAGGGCTGACCCTGGAAAGTATTTGGATGGGAGACCTCCAGAGGATATCACGGCTGGGAAGACAGAGGCAGGATATCAAGCCACTTCTCTGAACATCCCCCATGCCCCAGTAGGAGTCACCAGAGGTCGCCATGACTTCCAGGCACAGGCACATCGACACAAAAAACCAAAAATATTTTTTTAAAAAATTGGTCCCCTTGAGCTACTGCGAACAGAATGAACCCCTTCATGAAGTTCAAAAGCCTCCTATAGATGCCAGAAGCAGATCTCTTTTTAAAAACAGTGGAAGAGAAAAGCAACATTTATATTAAAAAAAAATTGCAAGCAGTTTAGGTTTCAAGCTCAAATTTACCAAGGCAATATCTTAAAAGTCAGGTCCTCTAAGGCTGCTGAGAAAAGAAGGCCTTCCAAATGTTCGCTTTCTTCTCAAAAATCTGGATCCAAAGGACAAGGAAGCGGTTACATAATTATACCCCAGAAAACCAGTTATCTTGGAAAACAAACCAGGCATCTCAGCTTCCCAAGGAACACATCAAAAGCTAAAAGCCAGAGAAATGTTCTCTCTAGCATCAAAGAGGCTCATTACACAGTCCCGGAAAAACAACATGATGAAAGGAATTCTACCATTAATTGTCACTTTAATAGACAGGAATTAAATATAGACTGGTGGCAGTCATGATGGAGAAAATATATACCATGAGAAATATGCATAGACTCTTCTTTAAATTTACTTATAAGTAATGTAACGGTGCTCAATAGAACTTATATTACATACAATCCTTGTTGTTTGTATCAGTACAAGTACTATAAAAGACAATATTGGCCCCGGTCACACCGGCCAGATAACGCGGGGGTGAGGCATGGCGGTTTGCCCCAGAGCAAAGTACAGCGCGGCAGCCTGATCACACGACCCGTGGAGTTCCCGTGGTTACGCTGTTAGGTGCCGATCACAGAGCTATCCTGAAGCACGGCAAAGAAGCGGTACGATCACACCGGCAATCGCTAGGCACTGCTTCCGTGGCAAACGGGAATTTTTTTCTCACCAAAGTTTGTGCATGCGCATGATCGAGCAAGCGCATCCTGTGGAGACTTTAAAAAAAATCCGGTTTGCAACAGGACATGGACGGGTGCCTGATGCCACAGTATTTGAGCGGAAATGCGATTAGATGCCCGCCCTTGCCCCGCGTTTTCCGGAAACTAGTACATTGTATGCGGTAGTTTTTTACTCCGCAACTTCGGTGGGAAGCCACGGGTTAGCCACGGGTGAACTACGCTTCCCAGATGTTGCAGTGTGATCGCGCATCGAAAATCCGCCTATCATCCGTGTCTTTAGTGCGGCAACTTCTCCGTGTGAATGGGACCATTGTTTACTTCTTACAACAACCCATTGAAACAATAGAACAACAGCATGTTCTATTACACAATGCAGCATGCGAAAGATTCTGACAGGGTCCCAGTTTACTTTCAGCCCGCTTCTTTGTCTTTATCAAAGAATCCTCACTGCACATAATATAAAAATACAAAAAATACAAAAAGGTCACCAAACAGCAGACATATAGTGAAGATACAAGTAATCTCTTACATTTACTCACCACATAAATTTTACATAGATGGAAGACTTCTGAAATTACTTCTGTGGCATATTGCTCCTAATTCAAATTTGTCTTCTCAAAACCCAGGCTGATTTCGCACTAGAGCTGCCTCGATGTTGCGTCGCCGTTTGCCCCGATACTATTGGTCAATTTCACATCCGAAGCCGCGGGGCTGCATTTGACCCGCGGCTTCGCCCGATTTCCTCCGCAGTTTCGTGATCCTCAAAAAACAGGCATGTCATTTAAACTCTTCAGCCAGCACCCACAACAGGTGTCACTAACAACATTCAGGTTCACAAACCTATCACACTGCTATTACCCAAATAGCCATAACTTTCACAAAAATCATGAAAGATCCAGAATGCTTCCTGGCATAATAAAGATTTGAGTACATCCTGCCGGTTGTCCATATGTTCTTTAACTACAGCTAACATCAAGAATTTGAGATCCTCAGGGTGATGTTTTTGTGTAATAAAATGTTCTGTCAATGGAGCATCCAAAGAATGATTTCTAATTTTAGATTTGTGCTCTGTGACTCTAAAATGTATAGGTCTTAACGTACACTCTACATATAAAAGCTGACATGGGCAGGAAATTAAATATATGCATCTCCTACTTTTGCAATTAGTAAATTGTTTTAAAGGAAAAGAAATAGTACCCTTAGGGTGTTGAAAAACCTTGGTCTCAATTGCTTGTTCACAGACCGAACATGATCCACATTTAAAGTGACCCTTCACTCCTAATTCTGGTCCAGGGAACTCCACTACATCCGATCTGACCAACATGTCCTGAAGACATCTAGTTTTACGCAGACCCATATAAGGCATCGTTTCACAGCCTGAGATGTCTGTTAACAAATGCCAATGTTTTTAAGAATATTTCTGATAGAACTGAATCTAGGTGTATACGTAAATGCACAAAACAGACCTTTCAGTCTGTTTTTCTGTTTGTATTGTAATAAATCAGTTCTATTGACTTGTTGAGCTCGTTCCTGGGATCTATGCAAAACATGTACTGAATAACCTCGTACTCTTAGTTTAAAGAGATTAATCTCTTCCTGTTGGAAATCCTTTGCATTTGATTAGATTAATTATACTTTAAGAGTAATAGTTGATTGTATGGTAAGTTTTGCCTAAGATGTACTGGGTGATGTGACTTATAACGTAGGTGTTTTTATCTGTTGATTTATGAAACACCCGGACTGCCAGTCTATCCCCCATGGTTTTATACACCACCGTGTCCAAATATTCAATGCTGTCTGAATCATATATCCCAGTAAACTTAATCTGTGGATGCACTGTGTTCAACCAGTTAATAAAATCCATGGCTTCTTGGTTCCCTTCAAATAAGAGGAACAAATCATCTATGAATCTTTTATACAATCTGATATGGTTGAAAAAAGGACTGACAACAGGGTCCAATATTGTTCACTCCTCCAAGCGTGTTATCACAAGATCAGCAACACTTGGGGTGAAGCAGCTTCCCATGGCAACGCCACTCACCTGCCAAAAAAACTGGTGGCCATACCTGAAATAATTTTTCTCTAATAACAAATCTACAATTTCCATAAGGAAAAAAGTTGGTGGTGCTGGTGTAAGTTCAAGGTAATATTCAATGACTCCTCTGGCCTCTTCCAAAGGAATGTTTGTATATAGTGCCGTAGCATCTAAGGTTATTAATACAGTAGTCTTTGAAATGGGCATATTCTCTATTTTGCGGATAAAGTCTCCTGTGTCTTGAATATACAATTGAGCTTTAGGCACAAATACTTTAAGAAACATATCCACATATTGTGATAAGGGTTCTAATACTAATGCCGTGCCACATACTATAGGTCGCCCTTTAGGAGGAAACCCTGGCTTATGTATTTTCGGCAAAATATAAAAGGTAGGAAATCTAGGGTGAGAATTGATCAGAATTTATTTTACATGGGTATCTATATAACCCATTTCATGAGCATCCTCTACAACAATTTTAATTAACCTCATCACCTGAGCTGTTGGATCATGCTGGACAGGTTTATAGTACATAAAGGTAAAGGTTTCCCTTGCTTGAAAGCCAGTCAAATCCAACTCTAGGGATACAGTGCTCATCTCCGTTACCAAGCCGAAGAGCCAGCACTGTCTAAAGACATTTCTGTGGTCATGTGGCCGGCATGACTAAACACCAATGCGTACAGAACGCTGTTATCTTCCCACCGAAGCAGTACCTATTTATCTACTTGCAATTTCTTGCTTTCGAACTGCTAGGTTGGCAGGAGCTGGGACCAGAGACGGGAGCTCACTCTGTCTTGCGGCACTCGGGTCTCGAACTGCTGAACTACCGACCTTCCAGCCTGCAGTTCAGCATCTCAATCACTTGAGCCACCGCAGCCCCTTTACAGTACATACTATCCTCCAATTGTCTTTTAACTTCATACTCATTGTCTTTTGTGTCTCAAATCACCACCGCCCCTCCCTTGTCTGCTGCTTTAATAGTAATGGAGCGATCCCTTGCAAGCCTATCCAAGCACTCACGTTCCGTTCTTGTCATATTAGATCTATATTTCAAAGGAGTTGCCTTCAGAATACCTAGATCCCTTAGTACCAACTTTTTGGAAACCATAATATTGGGATCATTGGCTGAAAGGAAACCAGGACCCCGTCAGAATCTTTCACATGCTGCATTGTGTAATAGAACATGCTGCTGTTTGTTTCAATGGGTTGTTGTAAGAAGTAAACAATATTGTCTTTTGTAGTACTGGTACTGATACTGTTGGAAATGTATGTGTTTACAAGGTCTGACAATTCAGTCATTATAGGGTTAACTTGTTTGCCTAGTATTGCTATTGTTTAGACCGACCTGGAAGGGATACCTGGCACTGAGGCAATGGGGAATTAGCCCAGGAAAAGTAGCTTTCTACTGTGATACAGATTGGGCGTTTGTTTCAGGTGACTTCCTTTCTAGGAGTTAAGAAGAAGGAGAGATTCTCCATTATCTGTGTGCTAGTGTTTGACTATAGACATCTTAGAAAATGTAGTTGTTAGTGTTATGTTAATTTGTAGTAATCCCATGTACCTTTTACCCTTAGAAATAAAGGTTTTTAAAAGCAAAGAAATCTCTCCTTTCCAATAGAGCAAGATCCATTGATAGTCTATTAAACACTTTTGACTATTTTACAACAGATACAAATAACAAGGACTGTATGTAATATAAGTTCTATTGAGCACCTACATTATTTATAAGTAAATTTCAAGAAGAGTCTATGCATATTTGTTGCCATCTTATGGTATATATTTTGTTCACATTACGTTATATGTCCATGAGCCTGCAATTTGGTGTGAGTCATGATGGAGAAAACTTCTACAAGTATCTATAGTATTATTCCCAAACAAGGCTGCTTTCACAAAAATTCTCGATGTTTCAGCCACCCAAGTAGTGCAGGTCCCCCCCCCATGTCACCTCTTGATGTTAACAGTCTGTGCACAGAGGAGAACAGTCCGTTCCTTCCACACACAATATCTGCTTTATTTTAAACTTGTAAAAAAAACCCGACGTTTCCTGGGCAGGATGCTATCATCGGGGGAATTCTTGTGTCTGAAGGGGAAACAGCGTAGCGCAGATCAGGTAGTGAACACGATGCTGCCGCAGTGTGACATGGCCACTCAGATTTAGTGGCATGCCGACGGCCCAGAGGGCAAAGAAAATAATTGTACAGGAGCAATTATCCCACATATGTCAGTTATGTTGCTAGTTATTACCTCATTGCTGTTTCAGTGTATTCAAGAAATGCGTGAAAGAGATATTGTATTATAAATCTGCTGCACTTTAATTTATCTGCTTTTAAATATTAAAACAGTACATCTAAAATTAAATGATACCCAATGTGTTTTGATGATTCTTCTGCCAAAGCTGCAACTTCTGCTTTCACCAATATTTTAGTAAAGATAACGATATAACCAGGGGTGGATTAAGACTCACTGGTGCCCTCAGCACTGACCAATCTTGGTGCCCCCCTCCTTTCCACACCGACCCCAGTCCATTTGAGTTGTTGACCTGTCTGACCAGATATACAATGCAGGTTGCAGCCATACAAAAATTTATTCATATGGTAACACAATATACTGTACAGATGAAGCTTTTCACCCTTTTCCCAACTTTGTGATGCCCTCTTTGGCCCCGGTGCCCTAAGCACCTGCTTAGTCTGCTTCATGGTTAATCTGCCCCTGGATATAACTAACGAATGTATAGTAATCATTTATAGATACAATCAGTGTTCCCTCTAAGCTGAGTTAGTGTGAGCTAGCTCATAGTTTTTTAGCCTCCAGCTCAAACATTTTTATCGTAGCTCAGGAAAGATGGCTCCATAGCAAACTAATTGATGCAGCAGCCGAATCACTTGCTCAAAAATTTAATGCCAGTAGCTCACAAAGTAGAATTTTTGCTCAGAAAACTCCACAGCTTAGAGGGAACATTGGATACAATCTGTTTTGACAACATGATGTCTATGAATTAACTTTGACACTCCGAATTGCACGGCCTTTATCAAGGAGCAAATAAGCAACATAAATTAATTTAAAGCATCTCCAGCTTTGCTTTCCAGCATTATAATTTCTTGTTTAATGCAACTTTCTTAGAAAAAAATCCCACTAGTGACAGGCAAGAATGGATACAGACTGTTCATAATGGTTGTTGAAGATGATTTTCTATCAATTTCTGTGAGGATATCCTGTTTGATGGTTCTTAGGGCCACTGTTATTACAGAGACTGATAAGGACGGAAAACTGTTCTGGCAACTGCCTAATTGCACTATTAGTCCCCAACATTCAATAACAGCTCTGCTTTCATTTCAGACTTAATCAACCATAACAATCTGCATAACTTTTGGGAGCAAAATAATGCAGGTGCATTTCAAGTTGATAGGATATTTAAGTAAACAAAATGGTTTGTTTTGCCTGTTGCATGTCCGCCAGCTTTGACCAGATTTTGGTCAAAGCTGGTGGGCGTGAACATTGATAATCGACTATTATTCTTGCTAGAAATGATCTGATCAGTTTGTTCCAAACCCTCATATTTCCATGTGGTCAGAAGATTGGAGGGAGGGACAGGGAGGGAAAGAAGATAACCATCAAACTGAACAGAAGAGAAATTGAAGAAGAGCTGGGGCTCATTCCTTAAGAGAGAAAATAAGCCACTCCCATACTTAGCTCCTGCCAACCTAGCAGTTCGAAAGCAAGAAATTGCAAGTCGATAAAGAGGTACTGCTTCGGTGGGAAAGGTAACGGCATTCCGTGCGCCTCAGCGTCTAGTCATGCCGGCCACATGACCACGGAAACGTCTTCGGACAGCGCTGCCTCTTCAGCTTGGAAATAGCAATGAGCACCGCAACCCTAGAGTTGGATTTGACTGGCTTTCGAGCAAGGGAAACCTTAGCCTTTACTATACTTACTAGGGCCCTTGAATGTCAGGCACCCAGAGCTCTAGAGCAGAGCCTTGCACAGCATGCTGAAGTAGGCAGCAGTGGGCTGCTCATCTACTTCTCAACCCCTGTGCTCCATAAGGAATGAAATGTCCAGGGGTCATTTCCTGCAGGAGCACACAGGAGCGGAACTCCGGCAGTAAAGAGCCCAGGGGGCAGGCACATATAACAAGCTCCTGCTCCCAGCAGCCCTCAGTCAGAGCAAGAAGCAGCCAAGTAAGTTGCAGAGCTCCCCCGGCCCCCCGGTCCAAAACAGTCCAGTGGCACCCTTAAGACCAAGTTTTATTCAGGTACAAGCTCTCCCTCCTCTGCAAGGACAGATCTGCACATTCCCCCCCCCCATAGCTAGCAGTCCAAAACAGTCCAGTGGAGCCTGAGAGGTGGGTGTTGCCTTCTGACACACTTCCGGTGATGTCAGGGGGTGTGGCATATGCAAATAAGTTATGCTAATGAGCTCCTGCACCTCTTTTTCTATGAAATGACCCCTAGAAATGTCAATAGTGATGCCAGATCCAGGACAAAGTATCTTACAATCTGGGACACACTAAGGGATGGTAAATGTCCCATAAAGTATAAACACTGGCATAAAAATGATCCTGCCAAAAAAAGCAAACCACCGCTGCTTGAAAAAAATTGTCTCCAGTAGATGGAACAGCTACAGCCAGCCATGTGACTCTGTGTGTCTGACTTTTTATCGCTAGTTTGGTGGATACCAGAATTATCTCTGACACTCAACACAGATATTGTTTACTACACAACATAATTTCTATTACCGTATATACTCGAGTATAAGCCGACTTTTTCAGCACATTTTTTGTGCTGAAAAAGCACCCCCTCGGCTTATACGCGAGTGAGGGGAAAAAAATGACCCCAGAAGTGGGAAGCCGCGTGGCGGGGCACGATGGAAGGGGGCGGCTGGCTCCGGCTACCCCCGCGGGCTGGACGAGCGCGGCTGTGTGGCCAGGAAGATGAGGCCGGGAGGGTGAGGCCACGAAGAAGAGGCGCCCCGGTCGTGCTGCGGCGGAGGCGCGGCGCCAGAGGCAAAGAAGAGGCGCCCGGGGTGAGCTGCGGCGGGGCGAGGCGTCAGAGCGCGGGGACCGGGCGAGGCGCTGGTGCCAAGCGACGGAGCCGGCGAGGCGGGGGGGCTGAGCGAGGCGGGGGCCGAGGCAGGGGGCCCGCCGTTGCTAATGTGATGATGGTTGTTGTATGGGTCGAGGTGTGTATAATTGATCAGTGGCCCGTTTGTCAAGCGTTAAGAGAGCTTGCTAGAAGGATTAGTGCGGCAGCTGCGGCCTGGATGAGGAAGTATTTTGTTGCGGCTTCCGTTGCTCGAGGGTGATGCGATTTGATGATAACTGGTAGGATGCTTAAGGTGTTTAACTCTAGTCCTACTCAGGCTAATAGTCAGTGGTGGCTAGATATGGTGAGGTCTCTTTTTCGGCGGCTTGCTTGCTAAACCATGATGCAGAAGGTACGGGCTTACGACCTCGATGTTGGACCCTAGGCTTATACTCGAGTCAATACTTTTTCCCAGTTTTTTGTGGTAAAATTAGGAGTCTCGGCTTATACTCGGGTCGGCTTATACTCGAGTATATACGGTA
>NW_015162059.1:99572-100452 GCF_001447785.1 Gekko japonicus
ACCAGTAGCTGCTGCAGTTCGCATTTCCCACCCTAGGCTTATACTCGAGTCAATACTTTTTCCCAGTTTTTTGTGGTAAAATTAGGAGTCTCGGCTTATACTCGGGTCGGCTTATACTCGAGTATATACGGTACATATACAATTCCAAGTTCTTTATCTCCTAGTTTAAAATAAAAATTATTGTGGATTGCAAAATATAAATTTTGATTCCCTCCCCCCTTGATTTTCAAAGCTGTTCCTGGTATAAAAAATGGCAATATTTATCAGCCATTACTTTCGGGAAAATTAAAGCTATATTGCAATATGTTGTCGAAGGCTTTCACGGCCGGAGTTCATTAGTTGCTGTAGATTTTCCGGGATGTGTGGCCGTGGTCTTGGCATTGTAGAACCTGACGTTTCGCCAGTAACTGTGACTGGCATCCTCAGAGGTATAAACACAGTACTGCTTACCATTTTCTTCTCAACTTGACACAGAGAGTATTCCATCTTTCTGTGTTTATAGGAGCTCATTAGCATAGGAGCTCCTGTGTGCAGAAGCTCATTAGCATAACTCATTAGCATAACTCATTTTCATATGACACACCCCCTGGTATCACTGGAGGTGTGTCAGACGGCAACACCCACTGCTCAGGCTCCACTGGGCTGTTTTGGATTGCTAGCTATTGGGGGGTGGGCGTGCAGATCTGTCCTCGCAGAGGAGGGAGAGCTTGTACCTGAATAAACCTTGGTCTTAAAGGTGCCACTGGACTCTTTAGGATTGCTAGCTATGGGGGGGGAATGCGAAGAAAGAAAGAAAGAAAGAAAGAAAGAAAGAAAGAAAGAAAGAAAGAAAGAAAGAAAGAAAGAAAGAAAGAAAGAAAGAAAGAAAGAAAGAAAGGGA
>NW_015162059.1:100593-115211 GCF_001447785.1 Gekko japonicus
AAGAAAGAAGGAAAGAAGGAGGGACAAATAGAGGGCAAAGAGATGGGAAGGGAGGGAGGGTGGTGATCAAGGCCTCACCACCCCCTGCAGCCCACCTCCACCCCCGATCAAGCCCCCACCGCTGCCATCCCCCGGACCACCAAGGCCGCGGGTGCCCTGAGCAGGTGGGCCGGGAAAGTTGGGGGGCTCCGCAGGCCTTCCCCGGGCACTGCGCCTTGGCATGGCCCAGGAAAGGCGAGGGGGGAGTGCGCAGGGCTTTCCCCGGCCGTGCACCTCAGCACAGGCCAGGAAAGGCAGGGGGAGCACATGCCTTTCCCCGGGCAGGGCTCCGGCCTGGGCTACTTGGGAGCCGGGGAGGGCCCCACAGCTGCAGGTCTCTGGACGGGCACTCTCTTTTTCCCCCTCCCCGTGGGCTCGCCCTTTACGCGGCATCCTGCTACGAAGGGCAGCCGCAGGAGGCCGGGAGGAGGAAGGGGATGGGACCAGACCACGGGGCAGGGTGTGCGGGGCGGCCGAGGTGCTGGCATCTCCTAGCAGATTTGGAGCGAGGGTGGGGTGAGGGGAGTGGAGGCAACCTGGTGGAGGTGAGGCTGATTCTCCTTCCCCGCCAGCCTTGACTTGTTTGGCTGAGCTCTGCAAGGTTTTCTGAGGGCTGCTGGGAGCAGGGGGCGGGGCTTGCTGCATGTGCCCACCCCCTGGACTCCTTACTGCCAGGGCGTTGCTTCAGTGAGCTCCGGCAAGAAATAAGCCCTGCTTTATAGAATGTTTGTATTTTAATTTATGATTTGCCTGGTGTGATGTGGTCCATGGGGTCACAAAGAGTCGGACTCGACTCTGCGACTGAACAACAACAACAACAAAAATTGCTGGGGGAGAAGGCAGGATAAAAATAAATAAATAAATGCATTAGCAGCTACTGCAGAGAAAAGGCTAGCTAAAAGTAAACAAGTAGCTTTGTGGTACTTTTTAAAGTGATAGGTCACTTGGCAATTGGGGACTTCTGCATATGCCCAAAGCACAGCTACTACAGAAGAAGCATTTAATAGAAAAGCCAGCTTTTAAAGAAAGTATGTATTTATGTTTTTACATATATCCCTTTACTCATCCCTGAAATTAGAAACTAGAAGCAATTAGATTAAAGATGGTGGCTGCCAGCCAGACTAGAACGAATAGCTTTGAAATATAGCCTTTTTTGCCGGAATCATTACGGAGATAACATATGTTGTCATGGAAAAATAAAAGATAGTTTTTTAACTTGCTCTCTTCAGAGAATGTTCCATGTTTCTCCCTCAATTATTACTTCATAAATCTGAGATTATTTGGCTTGAGAGAGATAGATGGAACCAATGGAAGTAAAAGCCTCATAAAAGGAGTGTAAAACAGGAATTAACGAGGGCCCAAAGCAATACCTTTTAATCATATACTGTGTTATCTATTTTCCCTAACCATGCAATAAGTGGACCAACATCCAGACTAATGAGAAATAAGAGTGCAATCCATCAGGTAACATGTAAATATTACAAGGCTTTGATGCTGCTGTAGCTGGAAGGACATGGGTTCTGCTGATCTTACGCAGGGCTCTGTTTTCAGAATCTTGCCACACAATCAGCAAATGAAAACTCAGTGAACTTGCTGTGTCTGATCTTGAAAACAGGGTATCAAGCAGCGCAACAGTGCTCGAAAGCTCTCCTGTAGGGTTTCCAGAGAGAGTTTCACAACTGCCATGTCTTGCATGCTGGAGAAAACAAGAAGGTGTTTTTCATACTCAGTCTATATCAGAAAACAATGTTTAGGTTTTTGTTCTTGGTGGGTCTGCTATCCTGCTATCATTCCTAGCTATGACATCAGCTTCCCACAAAGCCTGGGGTACCCAACAATGTCTGAGCAGAAACAAAAATGTACTTAGCACAGTTCCACTTGCAAAGCAGTAGTGTAATGACTGTAGCAGCACAGAGAGATTTAATATAATTTTTAACAGATTAACGTTGTGCATATGGAGCAATGGAATGTGCAACAGATGATTTGCTTGATTTGTTTTATTAGTCATACTAGTTAGAAGGCCCATTGCGGAGATCAATGAAACGAGCTCTAGCCAGGCCACAGCCTCCCAGCCCCCCCCCCCCCCGCCGTGAGAAGAAGGGGCAGCAGCGCCCTCACCATGCGGGCCCAGCGGCGGGCAAAGAAGGGGCGCGCAGTTGCTGTCGGTGGCGTGCGGCTCCCGCGGCTGGGGTCAGACAGGAGGAAGTGGTTGGCACCGCAGCAGCGCTGCATCAGGGAGGGTGAACACTGTGTCACAGCTGCCCACCTTGCAGCAACGATCATACCTGGACTTGGGGGGGAGGAAGTCGGCATGGGCCCCTGTCACGCGCGGTGCCGGCATGATGCCGTGTGGGATTTGCGGGGCAAGCAAAGGGCGTGGCGGCACCGGGGCCTCCCGGGCGGCGCAGTTCGTCATCTACGACCAAGTGCCGCACATCGTGGTGGAGTGGCAGCGAGGGAATCCTTGTGGGGGCTACAGCACGAGGAAGCTGGCACTGGGTCCCGTTGTGCTCGGCCTCCAGACGTTCCGTCCAGTGAAGCATCCTGCCCGTGCAGTTGCTCTCAGCCAACTGCAGGCAAGATGCTGGGCTGAGAGCCGTCTGTGGTCGTCTGTGGGCAGGAGAAGGGGCGGGTCGTCTGTGGGTGGGAGGAGGGGCAGGATGAAGACCATGCAGCCAGTGGCCAGGCACCCCATTGTGACTGGCAGTTGGGGGGGCAAAGGCTGTGGGGGCGCGTGGACACGAACAGTGCTTTATAATAAGGAGAGATTAGAAGGAATACCTTGTGTTATTTCTTGAGCATGCAGAAAAGACAGTAGGGATGCAATCACTTTCACTTAGCACAAGCAGACCATGAAGAGTAATTTTAGTATTTCTGCGAGGGCTGTTCCCTTCCGTGGGATCCAGCCCATTATACTGCAGCACAGGAGAAATCCTACAACTCACCACCATGTCTAATAATGTCACATGGGAAAAATTATTTCCTCCAAGGAAACCATAAAAAATCCTGCTGTTACTTACAAAATTTCAACAGTACCTATGTCTTTCCAAGAGGGGAATTTCCATTTGACATTTTTAGATTTAAAAAAAAATGACAGAACACTGATAACAGGAGCAGTTTCCAGGCAGTAAAAGAGTAATACAAGCAACAGCCCTCAGACCCAGACCTCCATTCATTCATTTTGGTGCCAAATGATGGTTTTACCTCTGATTTTTGCAAAGTCTTCATCCTGGTCCGAGTTAAACCTCTGACAGAAGTCTGTAATAACATTATGACAAACGGCAAAATGCCACCTTCTTGGTCCTCAGCAATTTTAATCCCTATCCCTAAGGAAAACAAAGATCCATCTCAACCTTCCTCATACAGACCCATAGCTCTGTTAAACCAAGACTACAAAGTGTTCACGTCAGTATTAGCTAAGAGGCTGAAAAAAAATTGTTGCCAACTACGTTAAGGGAGACCAAACCGGGTTTATACCCAAAAGAAATATAGCTGATAACATCCGGAGAACGCTGAATATCATTAACTACTGTAAGGCAAAACAGAAAGAAGCCTTGATTCTCAGCTTAGACATGGAAAAGGCCTTTGACTCTATTGAACCGCTATACTTTTTAAAGTTACTTCAACACATGGGATTTGGCAAATGGTTTATGACTGCTCTGTGTACATTCTATGCTACGTCCAAAGCTCAAGTCAGAGTGAATGAGTGCACCTCAAGTTTTTTAACATATACAGGGGATCCCACCAGGGATGCCCACTCTCCCCACTCTTATTTGCTATCGCGATAGAGCCCTTAGCAGAAACAATAAGAGAAAATAAAAAACATAAATGGGATAACAATTGGGGATTCTGAACATAAAATTACCCTTTATGCTGACGACTTGGTTCTTTATCTCTCAAATCCAATGTGCTCCCTAAATTTTCTGCATAACATATTAAAAGAATTTGGCCAGGTCTCTGGACTGGTCGTCAACCAAAGTTGTCAGACATATACCCAATAAATCTAACCTCTGAAACTAAACAAAATATCAAAATAAAATACTAGTTCAATTGGATTATGAGAGTGTGGTGCCACCTGGGAGTTTTCAGACTTAAAGACTATCCACTTTCATAACTTTGGTAGAGTGTTTAAGGAGGTTAGCACACAACTGAAGGACTGGAGTAAACTCAAGCTGACTTGGTCAGATAGGTTGTATCTGACTAAAAGTTTCATTCTACCTACATTCACCTTTTTATTCAGAACTCTGCCAATAGAGATAACCAGGGGTCATTCTGTAGAAAAAGAGGTGCAGGAGCTCATTAGCATAATGCATTAGCATAACTTATTTGCATATGCCACACTCCCTGACATCACCAGAAGTGTGTCAGAAGGCAACACCCACCGCTCAGGCTCCACTGGGCTGTTTTGGATTGCTAGCTATTGGGGTGGGGGGGAGGAATGTTCAGATCTGTCCTTGCAGAGGAGGGAGAGCTTACACCTGAATAAAACTTAGTCTTAAAGGTGCCACTGGACTGTTTTGGCCCAGGGGGCCGGGGGGAGCTCTGCAACTTACCTGGCTGCTTCTTGCTCTGACTGAGGGCTGCTGGGAGCAGGGGGCGGGGCTTGTTGCATGTGCCCACCCCCTGGGCTCTTTGCTGCCAGAGCTCCGCTCCTGTAGGAAATGACCCCTGGAGATCAGACGCTACTTTCAGATCCTGGCAAAAAGCTATCAATAACTTTTTCTGGGTTCATAAGACACCTAGAGTATGTAAGAAATTTCTAAGTAGATCTCCCAATGCAGGTGGTCTAGACTTTCCTGACCTCAAATCCTACTACTATGCTGCAAACACTGCCCAAGTATTAAAACTGCTACATAAAGACTCAGAAGAGAAATGGATCCATACAGAGCAAATCTACACTATTCCCTACAAAATTCAAGAAACGATCTGGCTACGAACAGCCAAAAGACCTCTCCAAATTAAAGATAATAACTTTATATATATAAGAACTTTATAATACTTCTCTGCAGGGGTCATTTCCTGCGGGAGCGCACAGGAGCAAAGCTCCAGCAGTAAGGAGCCCAGGGGGCGGGCACATGCAACAAGCCCCACCCCCTGCTCCCAGCAGCCTTCAGTTGGGCCACAAGGAGTAAGAAGCAGTCAGGTAAATTGCAGAGCCCCCCCCCCCAGCCCGCCTTTAGGTGCAAGCTCTCCCTCTGTGAGGACAGATCTGCACGTTCCCCCCCCCCCTAGTAGCAATCCAAAACAGTCCAGTGGCGCCTGAGCGGTGGGTGTTGCCTTCTGACAAATTTCTGGTGATGTCAGGGGGTGTGGCATATGCAAATAAGTTATGCTAATGAGCTCCTGCACCTCTTTTTCTACGAAATGACCCCTGCTTCTCTGAAAATATGGGATCGTATGATAAAACACCTTTTACAACAAAACTCTCAGGTAGCAATATTGACAAAGACTGGTCTGTGTCAGGAAAAGATCACCAGACTTTAAGGGATTGGCTCAAAGCTGGGATTGCCCACCCAATAGACTGGACACTTAAAGGGAAAATTCTGGAAAAAGAAAGCCTGGAAGGAAAAGCACAATTGCGGGTGCACTGGTTCAGATATTTTGAAGCTAGAGACATTATAGAGAAACTTATCCATACAGGCACATCTTTTATCCAATTAATGGAGTTTGAAGCAATTATTAAAAACTTTGATGGTGAGTCAAAGGGTATGGTCTCTTCAATACAACAAATCTTACTCAGAAACCTTAACACTGAACGTTTTAACTTAAAAAAAAATTGCAAAATGATCTTGGTAGAGAACTCCCAGACTTTTGGCAAAAGGTCTGGCAAGCTCCGTCGAATAAATCAAAGGTGTTCAATATTAACTTTCAGTTCTTTTGGAGTATAGGAGAGTTCCAGCTTTCTTAACACCTTTGGCAAAAACTTGCTATAAATTTCTTGGGGAGAGAGTCTAGACTACACTGTGGGCACCATCTCGGCCTCTTTCTCTGATAATTCTCCCTCCTCCATATTAGACACAGAATCTGAGGAGTCAGAGCCCCTGTCCTGGTCACTCAATAGTGGGCTATGTTCCCTAAGGGATTTTTCCTCTTCTTCTCTCCTGCCTCTTCTAGGCTTGGGGGGAGAGAAGGATCTTCTGGCCTTTTTATGTCTTTTCAGACCTGAGTGTCTACTGGGGGGGGGGGTTTCCTTGAAAACCAGAAAAGAAAATCTCTGCCCCTGAGAGTCCCTTCCTCCTGGAGCTTCATTTCTCTCCTCCACTCCCCCCCCCCCCGCAAGCTGCTGCTGCTGCCTTACTGAGACTCAGGCAGAAGGTTAGGAAGATAGAAGGATTCCAACCATCTCTCTGACAACACTGCTCTCGCCCATAGGGGGAAGAAGAGGACGGAGGGGAATCGCCATCACTGTGTCTCTCTCTGGCCTCTCCCTCACTCTGCCGTGGTCTATTGGCTCACCCCGAATACGGGGGGAAAGAAGGTCGGCTCTGCCAACCCGAAGGCCTTCCCCGCTGGAGTGGAAGCACGCCTGCAGCTGCCAGGGGCCTCCTGTCGCCGTTGGGTGCGGGGGGCTCTCTTGCTGCCAGACAACCTGGCCGCAGTCCCTGAAGAGTACTAGTGTGGTACCTGGGTCTCCCTGAGGCTGTAGCCCCCCTTGTCGCCTGGTTTCCTCTTTATTCATGCTGCTAAGCACCGTTGACCTGCATCTTCCCTCGAAGGCAGGGCCGGGTAGACTGGGGAAACAGAGGACAAGCCCCTCCCCCTCCAGGACCAAAAATGGCTGGCCGGTCCTGCCTTCGGAGGAGGAGCTGTGATCCCAGGAGTAAGGACTGCCCCACTCCCAGGACTACCGGAGAATGGAAAAGAGGCACACGATTTCATAGTATGGGGGACATGTTGAGTGTACAGAATGCATGGTAGAACCCACTGACACTGGCACTGCAAGCAACATGTGTATGTGTCTCTGTGGGTTATGTGCAAACACAAGGCTGCCTTTTGAAACATCAGCAGAGCAGGAGGAGACTTGGGGCCAGGATGCGGAGGATGAAAGTCGGTTGCTGATGTTTCAAAAGGCAGCTTGGTGTTCGCCTTCATATACGTGGTCACTGCTCGCTCAGTCAGGGTGAAAACAATGTAAACGTTCACACACACCCTTGCAATCTCTCCACCCACTGTTTTTTCCCTTGCAGGATAGAGTTGGGGGGGTGGGAAATTTCAAAATTAAAAAAAAAAGCTAGGGAAAATACGAGCCCGGCAGAAAGGGGTGTGTGTGGATCCTGCCTTGGCCAGGTGCCGCATTGCTCTCCGGGCCAGCTTTGCCTCTCCTCCTCCTCCGGTTGTACACTGATCCTTCAGCAGGCGCCTGGCTGGCCTCTGCTCCTGCTCCTGCACCCTCCCACTCTGCTCCTCCTCCTGCTGCCTCTGCTCCTGCTTCCTCCCACTCCTCCTTCCAGCTCGGGAATTGCCTCTCTCCAGATGCGCAATGCAGCGGAGAGGGAGGGAAAGTAGCAGCTGCCTGCCCTCCTGCCTCCTCCTCCTCCTTTCGCTTTGGCTCAGCTCTGCCTCGGCTCTCGCCGCCGCCGCCGCTTTTCCGCTTCCTTCTTCCCTGGCCAGGGCAGCCGAAGTGGCGGCAGCGGCAGCTGTGGCAGTGCGCTCTCGAGGGCGTGCTCTGCTCTCCTCCTTGCTCTTGCCTTCCCCGATCTGCCTTCTCACTTCCCTCTGTTGTGGCAAGAGCTCTAGTTTGCAGCTAGCTCGCCCTCAAAAGAAGGGGCCGCGTCCTGCAGCCGGGAGCCATTCCTTTTTTTTTTTTTAACAAGCAGCTTGAGTCTGGCGCTAGACTTTTGCCGTTTCTTTAAAAAAAAGAGAGGAGGCAGCATGGAGCTGCACCTGCCGGGACCCTGCCGATGGCTTCCAGCAGGTGCAGCTCCATGCTACCTTCTTCAGCTGGCCCATTTAAACTGGGTGGCAGGAGAGGGCAACCCAGCTGGAAAACAAAAGTTGCACACCCCTAGTCCACCCCCCCCCACCCCGAAGCGCCATTTTAATGTTAGGTGGAGTGGGCGGAACAACCTTGATGTGGGCAGTAGAGGAATGGCCTCCGAAGGGTGGGGAAAGGGCAGGGAGGTAAAACCCAAGGGAGTGTTTCTGCTTTGCAATGCTTTTGGCTTGGAAGCAAAGCAATGGGAAACACAGCTACTTTCGGAAAAGCCAGAGATACAGTGAATGGAAAGCAAGCTGAGAGCTGAAGGGGTGAAAATCAATGCGGAATAAAAAAGACAGCCCGAGTTGAGAGCGGGGGAGAATGTAGAACGAAAAAGAAAATGTGATGGAGAAGCATGGGGAAAAGTGAGGGAAAAACCACCGGTGCATAAAAGACCAGAGTTGGGAGTTTCTGACTAGAGCTGGTTGAAACTGGAGTGCTGCAGTAGGAGCAGGGGGCTGTTCATTGCTATCTCGGGATCTGACGGCAGAGATAAGAGCTGTGCTATATGTGCAGAGGGGGCTGCGGTGGCTTAAGTGGTCAAGATGCTGAACTGCAGGCCGGAAGGTCGGTAGTTCGGCAGTTCAAGACCTGAGTGTGCCGCGTGACGGAGTGAGCTCCCATCTCTAGTTCCAGCTCCTGCCAACCTAGCAGTTCGAAAACAAGAAACTGCAAGTAGATAAATAGGTACCGCTTCGGTGGGAAGGTCACAGCGTTTTGTGCGCCTTGGTGTTTAGTCATGCCGGCCACATGACCACGGAAACGTCTTCGGACAGCGCTGGCAATTCGGCTTGGAAATGGAGATGAGCACTGCATCCCTAGAGTCGGATTCGATTGGCTTTCGAGCAAGGGAAACCTTTACCGTTACCTATATCTGCAGAAGGAGTGTTGATTACCTCCACTTTGCTTGGCTTGCACATTTGTATATAAAAGAAATATTAATATGCAGCACTCTAGTGCTTTCGTATCGTATGCATGCTTTAATTATCCTAAATAAAGATGGATAGACAAATATAAACAGACTAACAACAACAACAAAACACACTAAAATCTGTGGCTCTGTGAATAACCTATGAAAGCCACAGTCGCCTTGGGCAGCTGCTTTAAAACTGCTGGCACAATTTTAGCCTGGGAATGGTGCCAGGGTCTAGTCCTTCCCCTTTGCTCATCCCTTACAATTTAATTGTACTAAATGCAGAAGGCAAACTTATTTAAGCAGAGGCTAGAAATGGTCAAAGACACATCAAAAACAATGTACTGCATCATATACCAAATGCTGTAACTGTCAAAGCTCAGTATTTTATTCATTTATCATGTTTAGAGGACCCAGACATCTACATGGCTGTAAGCTAAGCGTACCATAGCATCCTGGCACACACAGGAAAGAGATGATCAGCATTTCAGTTAACAAAAGAACACACTCATTAACTTCAGTGTCCTTGGAAAAAGTCTGAAGACTAGAGATTTAAAATTTCTGGCAACTTTGAAACAAAACAAAATAAAATAAAACATATGTTTTCAGGGGGGGGATGGAAAATTTTACTGAAAACAAAACAAAGGAGATTATATAGGCAGAAACTCTATCAAAGAGCCACAATAGGTAGGACTACCAGAATGTCTGGTTATAAAGCTAAACCTAACACTGAAAACACTGATCGCTGTTATAATATGTTATCATTAAACACATTATGGCATATTAATTATTGTCAAAATTATTTAAATTTCAAAAAAAACCCTTGAAAGTGTCATATTTTACACACACAAAGAGGTTTTTTCCAATTTCCCCCAAAATTTCTGTTTTCCCGTTTTCTCAGTTTTCCCACTGCAATACATTTTGAGTATGAAAACCTTGCCTTAAAAAGCATTTCACTCGTTCTTAAAGAGAAAATATTGCATAGATTTTGTCTTACAGTGCTTCCCCAAATTTCTCAATTTTTCTATCAGGAAAAGTGGAGGTGGGGGGATTCCTTGGGAACAATTAAGAATGGGGGGGGGGGGGCCTTCACATCTCTACAAGGGGCACACGAGCGGAAGCTATTAAGAATGTGAAAGTCAAAAGCAGCCCACTGGTTAGGAAGCAGCACTTCCCTAGACCTTTTCCCCTCGTTCCATGTATTACCCTCTTCTCTTCACTGCTGCATTCTTCCCTCTTTTGCTACCAGTATGCACCTTGTCAGAAGCTCAGCATGCTACATCAAAAAGTGTGCAAATGGAAAACTTTTGAAGAACTGGGTGTGAGAGTAATTCCATGCACCTAGATCTTCTGATAATGTTTCTCATGAGCCCAAGGATATGAAGGACAGGAATAATTTCAGTATCTCCACCTAGAATCGTGCACTGGCTTCTTGAACTGCTGTGGTTTTGCAGGCTACATGTAATATGATGTATACTCGATCGACATCTTTGCATCATTAAAAAAAAATAATAATAACAGAAATCAGTGGACTGTTCCCAAGATGTCCAAAATCTGGATCTGGGTTATAACAGAACAAGTGTGGGAAGAAGGGATGACGACTAAACTACATGTTATTCAGGGGTCACCGTAGAAAAAGAGGCGCAGGAGCTCATTAGCATATCTCATTAGCATAACTCATTTACATGTGCCACACCCCCTGACATCACCGGAAGTGTGTCAGAAGGCAACACCCTCCGCTCAGGCTCCACTGGACTCTTTTGGATTGCTAGCTATTGGGGGGGGGGGGACGTGCAGATCTGTCCTCACAGAGGAGGGAGAGCTTGTACCTGAATAAAACTTGGCCTTAAAGGTGCCACTGGACTGTTTTGGGCTGGCGGGGGGCCCTGCAGCTTACCTGGCTGCTTCTTGCTCTGACTGAGGGCTGCTGGGAGCAGGGGGCTGGGCTTGTTGCATGTGCCCGCCCCCTGGGCTCTTTATTGCTGGAGCTCTGCTCCTGTGCGCTCCTGCAGGAAATGACCCCTGATGTTTTTAAAAATCTGGGTCTGGGTTCCACAACTTGGGTTCTCTGCAGCCACACAACAGCTGTGGGGAATGGCTTTTTAAAAATAAATGAAAGCCCAAATGTGCTCAGATCACTGCTGTGGGGCGGGGAGAGGAAGGCTTCCTGCTTCCTCCAACCTAGATGTTTTCCTATGCAGAAACTGTGCTGGGGGGGGGGGTTTAGCTAGTTCCGTGTTTTTGCTGCTCCACACAGAGTATTCTGCACACACTGTGCAGCAAAAACAGGGAAACAACTCCCCATCTAGTTGTGTTTCCACATGGGAGAACGGCTTGTCAGAGGTACAGGAGTGGTGTTTGAAACCCGTTCGGGCTCTCATTTATGTTTTAAAAGACATTCCCTGCAGCTGCTGTGTGGATGTAGGGAACCTGAGTTGGCTCAGCGGAACTTGGACCCAACTCTTTTCAAAAATGAACATGTAGTTTGGCTCTAACTGAGGGGTGTGTGTGTAAGAGTATATCAAATTTTAATTCTAGCTTCTTACCTCACAGATGTAAGCACACTGTTGTTCAGTTTCAATTGTTTTAAGTTCGGGAGATAAACACCTATAAGGTAAGGAAAGGAAAATAACAATTTGTAGGTAGATACACTAGAATGTGATCATCATATTTGTATACACACTCATTTTCTCTTAACTGTGACATATGAAATATACGTTTTAACAGAAAGTCTGCCTAAAGTAAGAGTATATTCCCTTATATTTTCCACCTCTAGGAACTGGCAATTTTAAAGGTATGCTCCATTTGGATATCATTTGGGGGGGGGGGGGGGGAATCTAGTCAAACCATGCTTTATAAACCAGTTTCTTGTGACTTTTTAATGCAGCCAGTGCCTCCATACCTGCTTCTAATGGAGACAGATTATTCTTTCCCCAGACAGTTGAAAGTTTGAAAGAATTGCAGCTTATGGTGTATACATTTATCCCACTTCCACTTCTGAACAAATAAGTTTTGTATTGCTCCAAAACCCTGTGAAATCACCTTCACCAGAGGCAACAGAGGGCCAAAAGAGGTATGTAAGTTCTATGTTCTTCACTTTCCCGTTTTTTGTTGTTGTTCAGTCGCACAGTCGAGTCCGACTCTTCGCGACCCCATGGACCATATCCCGCCAGGCCTTCCTGTCTTCTGCCGTCCTCTGAAGTTGGCTCAATTTCATGTTCATTGCATCTATGACACTGTCTGACCATCTCATCCTTTGCCGTCCCCATCTCCTTTGACCTTCAGTCTTTCCCAGCATCAGGGTCTTCTCCAGGGAGTGCTCCCTTCTCATTTGGTGGCCAAAGTATTTGAGATTCAGTTTCATTATCTGGCCTTGATTTCTTTTAGGATTGACTGATTTGATCTTCTTGCTTATTTACTGAGCTTATTAAACTCACAGATTTTTAAGATAAATTTCTTACAAGATGACCCCTTAATTTTATGTTATATTATTTTTTTGCCCCATCCACACCTGAGGGTGTTCACATGTTACAAAATCCACATAGCAGACACAACGAATGTTAATAGATGGGCATCAAGAGCTCCATGCTGGGAACTCAATTCCCCAGTGTGCTGGGGCTCGATTCAGATCAGGATTGCAGCATATTGGCAGCAGGGATTTCAGCCTTCCCCTGCCCCGTTTTCCCAACCCAAAACATCCTCAGGAACTCTCTTTGTCCCACTGAGGAAACTTTTGTGTCTCAATCAATAGATAGAAGTTTCTCCACTGAGGCATGGGGTGGCTCCCCAGGGCCATTTCAGTTAGGCTTACGCTCCCTCTCCCCATGCTCTGCAATCCTGATCTGAATTGGGTCCCCATTGCCCTGGGAACTGAGTTCCCAGAATGGAACTCCAGGCAGGCATCTCATCCAATGTCTTTGTGATGGTCTCATATCTGTCACATAGACTTTGTGCCGTGTGAATCACCCCTAAGTGGGATTGGGAAAGATTTCCCCATGCTCTACAATCCTGATCTGAATTGGGTCCCCATTACCCTAGGAACTGAGTTCCCAGAATGGAACTCCAGGCAGGCATCTCATCCAAAGTCTTTGTGATGGTCTCATATCTGTCACATAGACTTTGTGCCATGTGAATCACCCCTAAGTGGGATTGGGAAAGATTTCCCCATGCTCTCCCCATGCTCTACAATCCTGAACTGAACTGGGTCCCCATTGCTCTAGGAACTGAGTTCCCAGAATGGAACTCCAGGCAGGCATCTCATCCAACGTCTTTGTGATGGTCTCGTATCTATCACATAGACTATGTACCGTGTGAATCAGCCCTAAGTGGGATTGGGAAAGATTTTGAGCTTACAGGGCTCTTCGCTCTGTTCATAGGAGGAGCGGATTCAAATAAACTGACCAGGTTATGACTACTTAAAGATTTCCCCATGCTCTACAATCCTGATCTGAATTGGGTCCCCATTGCCCTAGGAACTGAGTTCCCAGAATGGAACTCCAGGCAGGCATCTCATCCAAAGTCTTTGTGATGGTCTCATATCTGTCACATAGACTATGTACCGTGTGAATCAGCCCTAAGTGGGATTGGGAAAGATTTTGAGCTTACAGGGCTCTTCGCTCTGTTCATAGGAGGAGCGGATTCAAATAAACTGACCAGGTTATGACTACTTAAATAAAACGTCATCTCCTGTATACTAAGCATTCTTTCAATGCAGTCATCAGTGATTATTGCTAAACATGGTTTATGAGAGCCAATTTCTGGGACATAGCCAGTATTAGAAAGCATAGCATTTATGGTTACAGGCTGAAGTAGTACTAAAAATAATAGGATGACAGGGCTGATGGGCGTCGGGAATCTCCCCCAGCAAATATATAATTAACAGAGACTATTTTTTTTTAATCAGAAATGTTCCAAGACCACTTTCTGCTTTTAAAGTGCTTCCTCACCCAGAGAAGAAGACAGACTCAGGCACACAATCAACTTAGTGTGTCTGCCAGAAGGCAAAAATCAAATAAGGGTACACTGTCCGTTAAATTGATTTGTGGCCACTACATAAAGAAACCTGGTAGCATTATAAAGCCATTACCAACCACTACTTTCTAAGAGCTTCCTTGTCACAAATAGTTCCAGATTTGTCTGCATCCAGAAACAAGGAACTTTAAAAACCCACAAAACAAACTCCCATAGCTCATTTTCGGCAACTCCCATCTTCATATTACTAAGAGTCAACTAGCAAAAGGCCAGATCAATTATTTCTCACCAAAGTTTCCCAGGCTGTTCTCTCTTGTGTCAACACGCATCTCCAGGGCCCTCACTTGTCGCAGATCATCTAACCCTGTCAGTGCTTGCTGAGACAGGAAACAAAAAGAAAGAAAGAACAAGGTCAAACTGGGAAATGGCCATGGGGGAAAAAAACAGCACAGTACCCCTCGCATCTTTGTACTTTGCTTCTCGGTCCTGTAGTATCTTGCAACACTATCCTTGGCGTGTATACTCATGAGTAACTCCCACTATGTTCAGTGGGGTTTACTCCTAGACAGGGGTCATTTCGTAGAAAAAGAGGTGCAGGAGCTCATTAGCATAGCTCATTTGCATATGCCACACCCCCTGACATCACCGGAAGTGTGTCAGAAGGCAACACCTACCGCTCAGGCTCCACTGGACTGTTTGGGATTGCTAGCTATTGGG
>NW_015162059.1:115412-115820 GCF_001447785.1 Gekko japonicus
GTGTTGCCTTCTGACACACTTCCGGTGATGTCAGGGGGTGTGGCATATGCAAATAAGTCATGCTAATGAGTTATGCTAATGAGCCCCTGCGCCTCTTTTTCTACTAAATGACCCCTGGTTGTGCCAAACCTTTAAGACCAAGCAATATACACGATGGGATCACATAAGCATTGCCAGCTTTTATTCATATTACTGACCCTTAGAGTTTGACAAATTCTTAGCTTCTTAGTAGAAGCTTTGTTAATTTGAACATTAGTACATTAGTAAATGTTATAGCAGAAAATACATACAAGAGATTGGACTCATTTTTCATTTGACCTCCTTGAAACACTAGCTTATTCTTTAACTGTAACATGCATACCTTGGCCAAATGCTAACATAATTAATCTAATCCCCCCCCCCCCAATC